>NW_026126561.1:0-117293 GCF_943737965.1 Phodopus roborovskii
GTGGTCACAGTAACCACTAAAACCCAAAAAAGTAGTCTCAGAAAATGTTATGTAGAGTTTTCTGCCAGGTAAAGTATATTTTAAGCACCTTACTTTATCCTCAGAGTGACTCATCTTCTCAGATAAAAGGAAATTGAAAAGTCTGTATTGAATTAATGAATTTGCAAAACACATCCAAAGAATTCTGAGCCTAATTTTAAAAGTAATGCTTAATATATTCTATTGTAGAAAAGAAATACAAGACATATACTAGGGAAGATAATAAAATAATAACAAAGACATTAGTCAAGAATTATATAATGAAATAAATGATAAATAGTGTGGTTTTAATCATGATAGCTTACTTTCTCCAGAGTGACTGTAGACCTGGAAAAAGAAGAGCCATCCCCTTTCCCTGTAGATTTATACTGGTCTTGCCAGCTAATATGAAAAGGATTTCCCCAACCAAAGTGGAACAATTTAGAAGTAATAATGTTCAATGTATATACCAGGGGAACAGTTTGTACTCGTTCACTTTAATATTATTTATTCATTTGTTCCCTAGTTTTTTTTTTTTTTGCTGTGTTAAACCACAACCAAAAGAACTCTGAGACAAAGGGGAGGGTTATCTGGCTTAAATGTTAATTTCATAGTCTATCATCAGGGGAAGCCATGGCAGATACCTAAAAAGGATGGAAGCAATGACTGCAGAGGAATGATCTTGCTGACTTGATTCCTCTGTCTTTTTTGGTTATCTTTTTACTTAGTCCAGGCCCACCTGCCCAGAATAGCATAGCCCACATTGGGTTAAGGATTATCCTCCTTCAAATAGCAGTGAGATGTTCCACATACCCACAGGCCAATCTGTGGATTTAACACCTAAGTTGAGTTCCCTTCTTCCCAGAGGGTCTCTAATTTGTGTCAGGTTGAGGAAAACTAACCAGCACAGTTGTTACTTTCAAAACGGAAATAAAAGCAATGAGAGCAAATCGATATAGTATTTACTCCAGTTTTATTGTATAATCCAATCACTGGGTTACTAAATAACAGAGAATAATTCTTTTATGAAAGTTTTTAGCTAATTCAAAGATTAGAATGTATGTTGAATATCATTTGTGACTTCTACAATTGAGATAGAAACTCAATATAAACAGCTTGAATCCTGACATCCTGCTGGACACACTTCACCACATCCATGAATGGACACACATCACCATTATCCATGACATCATGACAGACACACATCACCATCATCCATGACTTCTAATGGACACACTTCACTATCATTAATGACACCCTGATGGACACACTTTGTAATAATCTTGACATCCTGATGGACTCACATCACTATATATGAAGTGTTTTAGGTAAAGATTGTTCATACCATTCATATTAACAGCTACCTAGGAAATTATAGTAAATAAAAATTATAAAGCCCTATGCTCATAAAATATATAAACAAAAATATATTTATGAAAGCATGAATGAAAACAATGAAAATATGAAAACAAAACTAAATGCAAGAACTCAAGCAAAAAACTAAGGAAATTCTATGGAAAAATGACCCTTTTTATTTATGAAAACAAAGATGGTAGCATTCAATTAGAATGATAACAGTCATCATCACTGAAATCAAATCAATAAGTTTTTTAGTAAAATAATATACCTTTAAAAGATTAAAATATTTTTTCTGTGAGACAAAATCTTATTCATTATAAACACTCTTAATTGAATTTTAACCAAAACTTGGCATTGAGAAATTTAACCATCTTAAAGATATTTGAAAATACTGAGGAATTATTGTTAATAATATTCATATAATAAGACAGTATATGGTCATTCCAAAATAATTTTAAATACTTTAAAATTTACTATTTTTGTTTGCTTCTTGGTGGGTTTTTTTGTTTGTTTGTTTGTTTGTTTGTTTTTTTTTACTTTTTTGAGACAGGGTTTCATGTACTGCTTTGAAGCCTGTCCTGGAACTAGCTCATAGACTAGGCTGGTCTCTAACTCAGGAATCTGCCTGCCTCCCGAGTTCTGGGACACTGAAGTTTTGTGCTACCAACACCCCTAAAATTTACTGTTCTTATTTTGTGTGTTTAGGTGCTTCATCTGTACATATGTAACATGTGTGTCCCTGTCCATGAAGGACAGAAGAGGGCACTGGACTTCGTAAAACTGGAATAATGGATGGTTGAGCTGCCACATGCTGGATTGGAGTCTGTGATCTTTGGAAGAACAGCCAGTGAGTGCTCTTACCTGCTATTCATCACTCCCAGTCTTTTATCCAGTCTATTTATTAATTTAATTTATTATTTTACATGTCGATCCCAGTTCCCTCTCCCTCCTTCCCTCCCTTCATCCCTCCCCTTTTATCCTCATTGCCCTCTCACATGCACCCTAACCACCCCTCCCTTCCAATCCCCCCACCCCAATTCCATATGTAGGGCATGCCATCCAGTTGGGGCTGTAGATCTGACAGGTAGGGACTAGGGCTTCTCTCCTGCTCAGGTTAAGGCAGTTATCCCTCCATGGGAGATGTCTTCGCAAGGTCCCTTTATTTGCACCAGGGATACATCCTGGCTCCACTCTCTGAGGTCCCTTAGACTGCTCAGTCCTTCTGGCTGAGACCCATCCATATTCAGGGAGGCCTGAGTCAGTCCCATGCTGGCTTCCCAGCTATCAGTCTGGGGACCTGTTGGCTCCCCCTTGTTCAAGTCAGCTGTCTCTGATTTGTTTCTGCCACCTGGTCTTGTCCTCTCCATCTGCATTTGGGTTCTAGTTCGACTCCAGTGTTTATGTATGGGTGTTTCTCCTGTTTCCAACAGGTATTAGATGATGGCTCCATGGATAGGTTAGTTGTTGATCTCACTATCCGGGGAAGGGCATTTTATGGTAGCCTTTCCACGGATGCTCAAATTGTTGGTGGCGGCAGTCTTGTAGTTCTCTAGACCTTTCTTGTGTTCAATTTTATCTTCAAACCAATATTGGTTCCCTCTTTTATGTTCTCTCTCTCTCTCTCTCTCTCTCTCTCTCTCTCTCTCTCTCTCTCTCTCTCTCTCTAGTCTTCTATTCCTAACTGGGCTCAATCTTCCTAGTGGCATGTGTTTTCCTTTCCTCCCCCTTGCTTTCTCCTACTTCTCTCTCCATTCTCTGCCCCCCCCCCACCACTTCCCCTGTGCTTATCACTCTATTTTTACTTCATCATTAGGTACACATACTGAAACATGGAAATTTCAAGTTTAGCACTTCCACGATGTTAGATGAGCTATATGGTATTTATCTAGGTCCCATAGGTCAAAGTGTGATGGAGGGAGAGTACTGAAATCAGGAGAGCTCTCACTGGGCAAGAGGCTCTTTATCAGCAGCTAAAGTGGAAGTCTCCTAAATTTCCCAGATTTGCCTGGCATCTCACTAATAAGCCAGCATTTGCTGGTTGATTTTTGAGGTTCTATTTTCAGGCATTATGCTTGCTTCTAAAAAGAATAGATCCATTGAAAGTTAAAAAAGAGTATTTTAAAAACAAATGATGCATACATGTCTGAAATAAAGATAGAGATAAATGAATATTAGATAACATAAGCTAATGTATTTAATATAATTTTTATTTTTCTCAAAACCATTTCTCTAGATTTGATAGTTGCAACTTTTTTAGAGTCAATTTTCTTTTTTTTGCTTTTTTTTAACATCTTAAATATGAATGCAAATTTTGTCAGGAGATTTTTATTCCCTAGAATAAATATATTTTAAAAAATACATGTATGTGGTTCAAACTGCATACTGTGGCTGAACTATATCAAATAAGTGGGCAATTTTATGATCATTTATAATGGTTGTAGCTATGCAAGCCAAGACAATGATATGGGCAGTTGAATCTCATGCTTCAAAGCACGAAGTGATTGCTCTGAGAAGTCAGGGGAAAATGTCTTGCCCCGATGTAGAACATTATACATTTGAATACTTAGAAGGGAGATAAAGAAAGATCATTTTTTCCCCAGGTGTGAGGGGATTTTGTGTACTGGAACATTGCATTGCAGAAAACAATGACATTGGTTTTGCATTAAAGTGTATCGCAAATACCTTTCACTTACATGATGTGTGAGACTGTGGGTAAGATCATGCTAATAGGATGCTTATGTGAGCAGCAGGCCTTTTCTGTTACCTCAGACACGAAAAATGGTCTGAAACAATGGTCTGAAAGCTAAAAAAAGAAGGGCGAGAGAGAGAAAGGAAAGGGTGGGATGGAGAAAGAAAGGCAGGTGAGGGGTTGTCAGAATGAAAGGAAGGAAGAAGGGCAACATGAATGGAATGAAGAAGACTTTTTTCAAAGTCTCAGTACTAAAAAGTGAGAACTATGAATAGAGTCAGGGGTCAGTGGGAGCTGGCACTGCCAAAGAAAACAAGACCTAGACAGAAACTCAAGTCATTTTCAGAAAGAACCACTGAAAGCAGAAACTGAGTATTTTCTCTAACCACTGTCAGCTACTTAGAACCATGTCATTGCACTTGGTCTCTTAAACTAGTGAATCACCTTAGCAACTGCTCATGAGCATGCATGACCATCTTTCCATTACAGAAAAGCTCAGTATGCAAATGATTGCTGACATTAATGTACTAACAAACATTACTGACATGCCCTGTCTGCCCTAGGACCCGGAATATAATGAATGGTATCTTCTGTTGACTACTGATTTTTCTTATAAACTGCAAGATATCACTCAACAGTAAGCCAACTTTGTTTAACAAGCCTTACCCATGATAGGGATGCCATTTTAATTTATCTTCATATCATGTATCTTATTGCTTCATTGATTCATTCTCCACTGATTATTTTTTTCCAATGCCAAGAACTAGAAAACATACCATGTCTCTAACAGTTTAGTTTTCTAGGCCATCCCTTTATTTTAAGTTCAAGCACTATGTTTCTTTGAAGCACTTCATCAGCTCCAATCCTTAAAGATTTAAAATGCAGATGAGTTAATAACCCTTTCCTTCTGATATTTGCTCTATTGAAGGGCCAATGCATTGTATTAGAACCAACCATTTTCCAACTTCTCTTTTTTTTTTTTTACTTCTTATAAATCTTCTTAACAAATCTCTTTTGGAGAGACAGGCTTCCATGGTGGTATTTTCAGCTGTTAATACAGTACTTTGCTTTGAGTAAAGCTTGTTGAATGTAAGTGAACTATGGAATTATCTCTCTGAAACTTGAATGCCCATAATAGTAAAAGCCACATCTAGATCTGAGTACATGATGGTGTTCATGAGGAACAACTACAAAATGCTGTAAGTACCTTCACCATACCAGGGAAGTTTTTAGAGATAGATCTTCTATGACTCTTACTAAGGAATAGAAGGATGGAAGTCACACCTGTCTCATAAGCCTCTTTAGGATCATACAGTTTCACCAGAAATTATCAATACTTCTAGTACGAAAATGATTCTTGGCATTCTCATGCAGCTTCTTTATTTATCTTTCTGATTCCTGCATTTTGACCTCCTATCTAAGGTGCTTGCTTCATATAGAAGCGAGAGTTGCACAGATTCAAAGATGTAAAATGTACATTTTGTTTCTCAAATACTTTTTAATGTATTCTGTTCACACATCTGCCTTCTCTCAAGTCCTAAAGCAATTACTATTCTGTACCACATGAGTTCTCCATTGATTATCCCTTTTATATTTGGTAGTGTTCACTAATTGTTCTCATATAAAAATCTTGTTTCTCAAATAGATTGTATCCTCCTAAGTTTGTACTCCGACTCTTCTGCTTCCCTCATATCCCCCACACATCTGTCCTCTTCTTCAATTCTAACATAGCTGTTAAGAGCTCTTCATAGTTTTGTGAAATATTGGGTAATATATTTGGACATTTGGATGTCATTTAAAACCTAAAAATTTTCACCATTAAAATATCAGTTCTATAGTTGAGGAGGCCTGAACTAAAAAACGATAAGATATTCTTTCACCCCAACCATTTACTATACATCTAGTTAAATAGTGAAGTTGGAGATAAAGTAGAGATGGATTCCCTTCCATAAAACTTCTGTTTTAATATAAAAGAAAATAAAGATAGACAAAGCAAGAGAAGCGCCTTAATCATGATGGTAATTCATCCCAATAAACATATTACCCTATCAATGATGCATTCCTACCCGTAGATGTATAGCAACATAATGATGTCTGTAGAGCCTTAGACCTTAGACTTAATTTTGTGACTACTGTCTAACTGGTGGATTGTCATTATCTTGATTTTGAGAACATGATACCAAATGTCACTAGCTTAGGAAAATATCACAGTTCAAATTTCGAGTTACTATTTACATTGTATGTATGACATTTGTATATTTTACATTGGTTATTATATTAATATCTAGTTATGAACAAGAAGAAACAGTGGTTGAAATAATTACAGATAAGTGCTGTATACTTAGACAACAACAACAACAAAAACACATATATGAAGTACTTATGAATTTGCCATTTAGATGATCCCCACACTGATGACATGAAATCATTAGTCTTTAACTAGCATAGGCAAGAATGTGATAACCTTTCTCTTAAAATTTCAGCTATTTAAAGAACAACAGCATTGTGTGAAAAATCAAGTGTTCTTAGAGACCAGCACAACAAACAAAAATTACATGCCTTGAAGATCATAGCCTTTTCCCATAAAGTGTTTTCAAGTACCTAAATCAGCACCTATCTTTATAAAACCTTTATTTTCTGGAGTTTCCAATCTCACAGAAGAATAGAATAAAGTTGGTATGGGGAATTGTTGGGAACACTGGTAAAAATAGTTATGATGATCAGGGTCAAAAAGTGATTACATGATAGTAAAAGATAGGAGGGAGAAATAACATGAAGAGAATTACAGATTCCATGTGATTCCCACTCTGTATATATATTCCCTTAGAAATGAAGCTATTATATTTGAGAGATGAGTACATGCTTAGGTTTACTACAGCATAATTCATCAGAGACATGGTATGGAATCAAGCAGGGTATTCATCAACAATTGAGTACATTAAAAATGTGATATATATTTACAATCAATGCTATTCAGCAATAAAAAGAATGCCACTTGTGAAAATATGAGTAGTACTGGAGTATGTCAGCTGAATTGTATAATACAGACACAGAAAAGCAAATCCATGTGTTCTACTCATTTCCAGAAACTAAAGCAACTGACACACAGAAATCACTCATAGAAACTTTTCAATATAAACTAGAGAGGAGAGGGGATAAAGAGGCTAGAAAATGGGTCTTATAGCACAGAGGGACAGCAATAGAACTGGAAATTTATTTATATTACACTTTGAATTACTATATATATATATATATATATATATGTATATATATATCACTATAAAATAACTCAGAAGTTCAAAGTTTCCTATAATTTTGAAATGAGAAATATTTTAGAATGTGAATCAACTAATTTTCCAACTTGACAATTATGTTCTGTATACATGAATCAAATTGAACTATGTCCACTAAATGTTTACCAATATGTGTATAAAAATCCTATGCTAGTCTAATGATATTCATAAGATATCATTTTTTAGAACTCTATGACTTTCTACATGTCTAGTTATATTCTATCCTATCCATAAATCTGTTCTCTAATTCGGGGAGAATTTCAGTGCTGGGCACTGCTGCAGGTTTGTGTAATACAGGTGGATAACCCATAGTTTCTGATTCTACAGCATTGAGAGTTTATTTGGAAGCGGGGTGTATTTAAAGTATGGTTGTCACAGTAGGCATGATGACTCATAACCAAACAAATGAAAATAAACAAACAGAAAAGGATGGTTGTGTGATGCATGTAGAGGGAACAGGGAAAAGGAACATGGAACCCAACTGGTGGACATAGGGGAGGGGAGAGGGTAGGAAGTTGGTGACAGTTTGGATCTTTAACTAAAAGTAATTATTCATTGCTAGAAACTAAGATGGCTAAGAGGACATGCCAAGCAAAGTCACAAAGCAAACCGTTGTGGTGAGAAAATCTAAGCTGCACAGGTACCTAGGCAACTTCTATTTGCAGTAAATGGTGATTAACATAGAAACCCATAACCGAAAGTACAGAATACTCATCCATAAAAGGGAACATAGGGACTAAACTCCCCCCATAAGAATTATTGCAAAAGAGGGCAGAAAGTGCAAGAGCCAGAGGTGGTGGATGATTACAAGAAAACTTCTCTAATGCAACAGGGAAACACACATAAACTTAAGTCAGCTGAATAAAAACTGTGCATGCCCAAGCTACACCATGGACTAGCATGGAAAGCAGAGCTGAGCATACAATCCTACCCCTAGCCAATGGAACAATTGCCATTTGTTAAATGCTGAGAATGGAATTGTCAGTCTTTTCTAAGAGGAGCCCCTGGTACTACAGTAGAAGAACACATATCCAAGAATACTTTGGGCAGCACAAATTGATCTTGAGTTTTATTTTTCTTTCTAAGTTTATGAGTTTGGTGGATAGGAAGTAGGATGGATAGAGTTGGTGGTGATGAGCATGATCAGAAACACATTGTATAATACTCAAAACATTCAAGGAACTATGTTTTTTAAAAGACAAGAGTGGTGTAGGAAGAACTCTTCTGTATATCTGGATAATGTTTTCCATGATTTGTCTTTTGTGGAGGCTTACAGGCCTGAGGACATATTAATAATTATTTTTACCATCTACAAAGATTGCTTCTGAAACAGAATTGACCACTTGATTTGTATGAAATGCATGTATCTGCCAGTAATGATGATGATGATGATGATAAAATGTAACTCTGCCAATATATCTGAAGTTCCAGTGGTAACAATTTCTTAAAAACTTTTAGATTCTTTGTTCAGATTCATTAATATTGAGTAAATTTAACATATTAATTTTTGAAGTATTATTTAACTGGGTCACTAGTTTTTGAGCCCTGGGGAAAAACAGTGCTTCTAGAAACCTAAGGATCTGTGGGAAACAAGTGGCAAACTGGTGGTACAAAAAAAAAAAAAAATATATATATATATATATATATATATATATATATATATATGCTAAGAAGGAGGAAGATAATAGGTCAACAAGAGCAAGGAATATTCACTAGGTGGATGTTCAAGCTTTAAGTCTTCTTGCTCACTGGACCAGTGACCATCTATTCTAATGCTTTACTGTTGCTGCTGAGGGCATCTGCAATACTCTTCATCACACACATGTCTGGATCATTATTTACCCCAGAAATAGACTTCCTGAATATAATTCATTGTAAAATTCAGAGTCTCACAACACTCTGTGCATGTCATGTTCTATTTTCTTACTCTATGCCTCATCTACTCTTGAGAATCTCTCCAATAACTTCTGGAACTCAAAGTCATGACTTGTAGAACTTCCCTGTCTCCTCTTCTTGTCACACTTTTCTAGTGAAGAGTTTCTTAACCTCAAGCCCACTGATATTTGGGTCAATTAATTGTTTGTTGTGGACTACTGCATCCATGGAATATTTCCTAGTATCTCCAGCCTTTGTTAATGAGATATCAGTAGCATGTCTATTCCTGTTTCCTATCAGATGGCTCAGGGAAAGATAAATTCAATGATGTAAAGTGCTCCACCCATTCAACACTTCTCTTCTAGTGAAACTGCTCCATGCTTAGAGACACAGCTCTGAAACTCTTTAAAGTGAGGTAGTATTGTTTCTGCCCCAATGCCCTGTGACCTTCTGCAACTGGACTGAGATAGATATGGCACAGGAATGCTACTCTGCAATGTATTGCCACCCCATATAATTTTGTTTCCTCTCACCTTGCAAACTTCCAAATATTGTCACTTGAATTATGTCACCAGATTACATCACCTTATATTCTTCCTTGTGGTTTAATTTACTGATTTTATGTCATTCTTCCTCATTTTAAAAATTGTTTAATCTCCCATATCATTGTATTCATTATATGCAACTTCCAGAACACACAAAAAGATTCTAACACTCTTACCCTTAATTTCTTATATTTTTTTACTCTGGTGATCTTGTCTTTTAACCTCTGCCTTGCCATAGATAATTCTGGACTTTGTAATAACTAATAGTTGTAATTCTTCCCTCTATGACTTTTCTTGCCCTGTTCCCTCTAATTCACTTGCACTAGTTCCCTGAATTAGATTTGGTCCTCTGACAAGTTCTTGAGATTTATTGACAGTGAAGTGGATTGAAAGATGAAAGTTACTGAAAACTTCTGAGTTCTGCATATGCTCTGTGAAGGAGAAGGGAAGGATGGAAGGGTAGCATTAAACTCTGTGTTTGGAGACACAGGAGATTTCTCATTGCTCCTCCAAGCCCACATTTCAACAATTCTCCCTCTCATTTTCTTCACCAATACAAAGAACTCTATTCTTTCAATAATTTATCTCTTTTAGAGGTCTTTTGAAAAATAATTTTACTTATTCTTAATTTTATGTGTATAAAAAATATGGTGGTGTTCACTCCCATTTTTCTATCCACTTATTTTCTAAAAATCCATCACCTTTTCTCCTCCAACTCATGTAAGTATTGTTTGCTTGCTTCTGTGTTTGTTTTATTTTACTCACTAATTCCAATTAGTGCTATCCATATGGGTATGGATGTATGGCCAACCACTGTAGCATGGCAACTCTACCAGTGGCCACACATTCAAAAAGTGTTGATCTTCTTCCTCCTCAACACCTAGCAACTATCATCTGACAGTAGCTTCTCAGTTAGGGATGAGGCCTGGCTAGGATCACCTCTCCTATGCATGACTAAATTTAACTGGATTGATCTTGTACAGGTCTTATGTGGGTATTCACAGCTGGTGCAAGTTAGTAAGTGGGGGAGCCACAGTAAACCTAGAAAATTGCGTTTTGGAACACTCCTTCTCATGCTCTAGCTCTTATATTATTTTTCCCTCTTCTTCAGTGGTGTTCCTTAATATTTGATATGGTATTTTTTCAAGGTTGTCATAATTTCCTTTAGCTGTCCCTTGATGTTTGCTTCCCTTAGGGATCCAAATTACATGGTCAGCTATATAGCTTTCTTGTATTAGGTTCTCCCCTCTTCTTGCTTTTCCATAGTATAACCATAGTTAATGCCTTTTATCTTACCGTACTGGTAAGTCTGGTGGGAGCTTCCATCTTCACCTTATTGGTGACCTTGTTTTGTACTTTCAAAATAGAAATTTTGCAGTCAATGGGAACTTGAAGATGCCCATAAGTGCAAAATCTAGATATGTTTGTATGATAACTTTCCTTTATGTCTAAGACTGTACTTGATAATTGTCTCATCTCTCTCCTATAACATCTTAATTGTCTTTTATACTGGAGGATCTCCTCAAGCATGCACAAATTTATCATTTTCCTATTTGTTCCGAAGCATATTATACAGCATGCAAAGTAGCTGATGCCCATAAACTCAGCACTCCTGAGACAGAATTGTCAAGGGTTCAAGGCCTGTCTAAGATCAAAGTGAAACCCTGTCTCAATTTTTGTTTTCTGTAATTTTTTTCCCTTTTTTATTTAATTTAAAACAAGGTTGTTTTACATGTCAGTCCCAGTTCCCGAACCCTCCCATCCTCTCCTATTACCCCCACCAAACCCAAGCCCATCACCTTTCTGCTCCTTCCATGGGGAGTCTTCAAAGTCTGTCATATCATTTGGAGCAGAGCATAGGCCCTCCCCATGTGTCTAGGCTGAGAAAGTATCCCTCTATGTGGGATGGGCTCCCAAAAGTCCATTTGTACACTAGGGATAAATACTGATCCATTACTGGAGGCTCTCTAGACTACCCAGTCTTCCTAACTAACACTCACATTCAGGGGGTCTGGATGATCCTATGCTGGTTTCTCAGATATCAGACTGGGGTGCATGAGCTCTCCCCTTGTTCAAGTCAGCTGATTCTGTGGGTTTCTCTAGCCTGTTCTTGACCCCTTGCTTATCCACTCCCCCCCCTCTGCAACTGGATTCCAGAAGTTCATCTCAGTGTTTAGTTATAGGCATCTGCTTCTGTTTCCATCAGCTACAGAATGAAGGCTGTAGGATGGCATATAAGTTAGTTATTATCTCATTATCATGGAAGGGCCTCTCTACTATTGCTTAGATTGTTGGTTGGGTTCAACCTTAAAAATTTTCTTCTGTTTCTACATTAAATCCTTTGATGGTTTCATCCCACTTTAATGCTTTCTTGTTTTAATAACTGACTGTACATATCACCTAAACATTACTGATTCCAAAATAAAAATGCCAAGTCTTGCTTTCTGCAGATTCCACACTTGTACATCTAGTTGATGGGTTAATAACTCCACACTTGCCCAATAGACTCTCATACTCAGTAATGTCAGATACAAAGTCTTGGTTTACTTTCTAGACACTTGCTCTTCATTATTTTATTTGATGTGATCCTGTACTTCCAAAATACCTGAACCATATATATTTCTTTGCATCTTAGGAGATGTCTATTAATATCCTCAGTTGATTTGTATGCACAGTGATGGCTAAACAATGCCTTCACTTACAGCCAATTTCTTTGACTTTCATATACCTTTTTAACTCTACTTATTATTTTCTTATTCTAAAATTTCATTTGTATGTGTGTATATGGGTATATAGTCATTATGTATATGTATGTATATATGTATACATATATATGCAATTTTTATCTATTCCCCCATTATCTTCTCTTGTTCCTTTCTCTACTATATTCTTTCTTCCTAGCAAGTCCCACTTATATTTTTCATGTCTTCATTTATTTGTAGCCTAATGCACTTAGCTAGGTTTGCCTGCATGAGCATAGGTAGGGGGTTATTTCCTTGATCAATAGCGAGCTACAATCTACAATGAAGACTATTACTCCCCTCTCCAACAACCATTAAATGTCCATTATTCTTTAGTGAGGGTGGGGCTTATGAGCCCCTCCTTTACAAAATAAATTTTGAGGGACTCTGTCCTATCTAAAACTTGTTCAGGTATCCAATACTGTTGTTATTTCATGAGAACAACAGTCATTTGATGTTCAGAATATAGCTTTTTAGAGAATTATTCACCTTCTTCAGGATCTTACATCCTGCCTATCCATACTCAATTTACTACGAGGGAATTGCTCTCACTTAAGGCTAAACACTTAACAGTCATTTATTGTCAGATTTTCTCCAGTTAGAAATCTTCATTAACCATTGTTACCCACTTTAAGAAGCACATTCTTTGACCAAAGCTGCAAATAACACTAATCTCTAGGTATAAATACATAGAAGGAAGTTTAATATATTCATATATCACAAAGACAGTGGTAGTAAGTTTCCTTACAGGGCTTGTGAACTTGCAAACTATGGGCTTTGACAATATTTACAGTACCAGGCATTCATTCCTCCCATTGAGTAAATCTAATGTATGATTACATCTATCATGCCTGTGTCACTATTGTACCAGTGGCCACACTTTATCTGGCAGGCTGGTATTATGTGACTCATATGGCAGGACTCATAGCTGGACAAGATAATAGGCTTTCTTCCAGTAACTTGCATGCCACTTTTAAGTACCCTGAAAGCTACCCAGCAGGGAGGAATCTCCCACTTTAATTTCTCTGTGTTTTCAAAGTAAATTATGTTTTCAGAAATCAGATCTTATAACTGGGTTCTGGTTGGCACAAGAAAACTGGGCCACATCTTAGTTTTCTCTCTTTATCATTCACTACACCCAGTCATCAGGAAAACCTGTTGCTTTATATTGAAGGCAATCAGGATCTAGCCACTTCTCACTTTCTCCCTGTGGCCATTCAGGTTTGCTCCTCTGATCCTAGCTCTTATGGTATATCATTGCTAAAATTTGTTCTAAAATCTAGGTTTCTTTATTATTATTATTATTATTATTTTATTTTACATGTTGATACCAGTTCCCTCTCCCACCTTTCCTCCCTCTTACCCTCTATCCCCCCTCAATGACCCTTGACCACCCTTCCCTTCAATCCCCCCACCCCCATTCCACATGTAGGGTTATGCCATCCAGGCGGGGTCATGTAAATCTTTCTAGTCATTTGAAGTAGGGACTAGGACTTCTCTCCTGTTTCTAGGTTAAGGCAGTATCCCTCCATGGGGGATGTGTCCGCAAGGTCCTTTTCGGCACCAGGAATACACCCTGGTTCCAACTGTCAGAGGTCCCTTAGACTGCTCAGTCCTTCTAGATGAGACCCATATTCAGGGGTCTGAATCAGTCCCATGCTGGATTCCCAGCTATCAGTCTGGGGGCCCATTAGCTCCTCCTTGTTCGGGCCAGCTTTCTCTATGTGTTTCTGCAACCTGGTCTTGTCCTCTCTGTATCTGGATTCTAGTTCAACTCAGTGTTTAGTTATGGGTGTTTGCTTCTGTTTCCAACAGGTACTAGATGAGAGCTCCATGATGGTGGATAAGTTAGTTGTTGATCTCCATTATCAGGGAAGGGCATTTATGGTAGACTTTCCACTGTTGCTCAAAATGTTAGTTGGAGTCAGTCTTGTAGGTCCCTAGACCTTTCTTTAGGTTCAGTTTTTTCTTCAGACCAATAATGGCTCCCTCTTTTATGTTCTCTCTCTCTTTTTTTTCTCTTCTCTCTCTCTCTGTCTCTCTCTTTCCTGTTTTCTATTTCTACCTGACTCAATCTTCCTAGTCACATGTGCTTTCCTCTCCTCCCCTTCACTTTCTACTAGTTCTAAAATCTAGGTTTCTATACTTACTCATTGTCTATTCTCAACATGAACATGTAATCTTCCTAAAGCAAATTCAAATTATATCTCTCTGCCTAATATTGCAGTGACTTTATGTGATCAGGAAGAAAAAGTCAATGTCTTTACAGTGACCTATAGTCTCCATGCTAACTGCCTTCCTCAGATACCTCTTCATCCTGCTTTTAAATATTCCATTTCACCCTGTCAATGCCACTTTATTCTCTTCATTATTCTTCTTACATGTCAAGAACGTTTTCTCCTCCATCCTCTGTACTCATTTACCTACTTTGACCCTTCCTTTATTCATTTATTCAAATGTCACATTTCAATTTAGCCTATCAGTGTACTTGTAAAAAATGTCAACTGGTTCTTCAGTCTACTCAATTATTCCTAATTTTGGTGCACTCACTCTTCTCTTTTAAAATGTGTATCACATTATAATATGCCATATGATTTCCTTATTTTTATATTTGTCAATCATTCCATTTCCTAAAATGCTAGAATGTATCAAAGACTTTTTTCTTTTAGGTGTGTGTGTATGTGTGTGTGTTGGGTGTGTTTCATAGAAAATCATTCTGTAACCTAGGTTAGCCTGAGACTAATTCATTTTGAAGCTGAGGTTTGCTTCATATTTATGGTGACCCTCTTGCTTCAGTGTCCTGGGTGTTGAAGTTACAGGTGTGAACCATCACTCTTAGTTCCATTGACATGTCACAAGTACCTTTAACACTGTCCAACCAGTTGTAGTCTTTAATATTTGTTGACGTAAACATGAATTAATTAGAAACTGGATGAACTAGACTGAAGAGTTTATTTAATTTCATGCCGCCCTAGAACGTTAGTGGCTATAACAGACATCTTTCATAGCTTTCCTTAAAGATTTGTGAAATCTTCATTGATTCACATATTGTTTTGACAAGAATAGTATTTTTGTGTTAAAAGCAAAATGAATAAATTCTCAGTATTTCATGAGAAAAAATGTCTAGTTGTGGGAATAGAGAGATAGACTGGTATCTGGAAGAACTTTTCCTTTCTTTAAATGTAAACATTTCTCAGACACTGCACCAATTTGTTCCCTACCAATTGAAACCCTTCTTAAGACATCAGTCCCATTGTGCTGTCAGGAACAAGGTTACATATAGAGAGAAACAAATGGTTTCCTCTTTACCATTATGCTCCATTCTATGATAAAGAAAACCTACAATATAGGAATGAGCTTACACACACACACACACACACACACACACACACACACAAACGTTTTTGACAGGTATAATCCTAAAAATAAAAACATAGAATTTACACTTTTCAATGCACATACAATTTGAGAAAATACTTCATCTGGTTATGATTTAGTTAGCTCAGTTCCCATATTGAAAATGTCTTTAAAATGTAGTGTTTAAATTATGTTATTTTAACCCAGATTTACCTTCACCTACTTTCCCTGTCCTCTGACATGAACTTAACTTTGGCTATATGAAGGTTAATTTGATTGTCTGAGGCATATAAAATATAAAAGTGTGTTTTTTTCAGAGGCATTCACTGGGGTTCTCTAACTCCTGACGGTAACTTTTCCTATAGCACGGAATTCTGGTAACATCTGAATACATTTGTGAAGGGAGTCCTTTGCCTCCAGAAGAATGGGTTTGTGCAGCTCAAGCAGACACATCAACACAGGTTAACAACCCAGATTGGTTCCTTAAGACAAAGTGTCTGTTACCATTGGGGCTAAGCCAACTGGACATCAACCTGGCTGAAGGGGTCTGGTGGAAGCAAATTGCTCCAGCTGGCAAGCTAGGCAGTTAGGGGTGGAGGTGAGGGGCTGGCTGAACATCAGTCCTCCAGCAAGCAACTCTGCAAATTAAATACATAAAGTTGCCTGGTTACTTAGCTGCTGCAAAGAAGATTGCCTCATTTCTCTGTCTAACCCACCTGCAGCTGTTCTTAGATTTTAGTCTTAAACAAGAATTGAACAGTGTATGCCTGTGCCATGACTGATTTTCTTTGATAGTCTCTGGCCTGGGAACTGAAGAAAACCACACAATACCACCTGCCACAGCACCTGAATACTCATTCCCCACACCCAAAGTCCTTCAGAAGATTGTACACTGGCTCAGTGAAGCCACGAGTGTTGGAGAACATTGTGTTTTAACATTTGTTGCTTGCCAGGTAAAATGGAGTCAAAACCCTTAAACCTATAATCCCAAAAGGACTACTGCTAATTTTCTTTTTATTATTATTGTATTATTATTCTGTTTTATTATTTTACATATCAGTCCCAGTCCCCTTTCCCTCCCATCCTTCCATGCCCTCCAATCGCCCCTTGTATCCCATTCCCCACCCACTCTACAGGGAGGGTGGGGCCTTCCAAGGAGGGATCATCAAAATCTGTCAAGTCATTGGGAGTAGGATCTAGGCCCTCCCTCCCTATCTCTATGCTAAGGGGTATCCCTTTATGGGGAATGTGTTCCTAAAGTCCTTTCCTGCACCAAGGATAGATACATCCTGGTTCCACTGTCAGAGGTCCCATAGACTGCCCAGGCCTTCTAACTGAGACCCATGTTCAGGGGTTCTGGGTCAGTCCTATGATGGTTTCCCAGCTATTATTCTGGGGGGGCATGAGCTGCTCCTTGTTCAGGTCAGGTATCTTTGTGGGTTTCTGTAGCCTGGTCTTGACCCCTTTTCTTATCCTCCTCCCCTCTCTGTAAATGGATTCCCAGAGTTTGGCTCAGTATTTGTCTGCTTCTGTTTCCATCAACTACTAGATGAGGGCTCTATGATGGCATATAAGGTAATTATCAATCTCATTATCATGGAAGAGCATTTGAGGTAGCCTCTTCACTATGGTTCAGATTGTTTGTTGGGGTAATCCTTGTAGATCTCTGGACATTTCTCTATTCAAACTTATAATGGTTCCCTTTATTATGGCATCTCTTTTCTTGCTCTCATCTATTCCTCCCCTGACTCAATCTTCCTTGTCCATCATGTTCTCCCTCTCCCTCCTCTTTTCCCCTTCTTTTTCTCCTCCCTCCCCTCCCCACTCATTGATCCACCTGCTCCCACTATGGTCAGATCTTGTTCCTTTACCTTTCTGTGGGGGGCCTTGTATGTATCTTTTAGGATCCTCCTTGTATCCTAGTTTCTTTGGCAGTGTGAATTAAAGGCTAGTAATCAATTGCTCTGTCTAAAATCCATATATAAGTAAGTACATACCATGTTCCTTTTTTTGTGACTGGGTTACCTCATTCAGGATGGTTTCTTCAAGTTCCATCCATTTGCCTGCAAATTTCAATATTCCATTTTTTTTTTTTTTTTGCACAGAGTAGTAATCCATTGTGTAAATGTGCCACATCTTCTTTATCTATTCTTCAGTTGAGGGACATCTAGGTTGCTTCCAGGTTCTTGCTATTACAAATAATGCTGCTATGAACATAGTTGAACAGATGTCTTTGTTTCATGGATGTATATCATTTTGGGTATATGCCTAAGAGGGGGATTGCTGGGTCTTGTGGTAAGCTGATTTCCATTTTCCTGAGGAGCTACCATACTGATCTCCAAAATGGCTGTACAAGATTCCTCCCACCATCAGTGGAGTATAGTAACCTAGGCTGGCATCTGTGGACTCTTAGTACTTTTAGAACATCTATCCAGGACCTTCTGGCCTTGAGGGTTTCCATGGAGAAGTCAGGTGTAATTTTGATAGGTCTGCCTTTATATGTTACGTGGCCTTTTTCCTTTGCTGCTCTTAATATTCTTTCTTTATTCTGTATGTTAGTTGTTTTGCTTATTATGTGTCCAGGGGTCTTTTTCCTTTGGTCCAGCCTATTTGGTGTTCGGTATGCTTCTTGTACTTTCATGAGCATGTCCTTCTTAAGACAGGAAAAGTTTTCTTCAATAATTTTGTTGAATCTGTTTGTTGCACCTTTGATCTGGGCATGTCCTTCTTCAGATTTGGAAAGTTTTCCTTGCTGATTTTGTTGAATATGTTTTCAGCACCTTTGAGCTGGGCTTCCTCACCTTCCTCTATGCCTATTATTCTTAGATTTGGCCTTTTCACAGTGTCCCACATTTCTTGAATGTTTTGTGTTAAGGATTTGTTTAATTTACCATTTTCTTTGGTTGATGAATCTATTTCCTCTAGTTTATCTTCAGTGCCTGAGATTCTCTCTTCCATCTCTTGTAATCTGTTGCTTATGTTTGTGTCTGTAGTTCCCAATTGTTTAGCTACATTCCTGTTATCCCTGATCTCTCCAAGACCTTTATCATGAAGGGTTGTTGGATTTTGTCAAAGGCCTTTTCAGCATCTAATGAGATGAGCATATGACTTTTCCTTTTCAGTTTGTTTATATGTTGGATGACATTGTTAGATTTTCTTATGGTGAACTATCCCTGCATTCCTGAGATGAAGCCTACTTGGTCATGGGAGATGATTTCTCTGATTTGTTCTTGGATTCGATTTGCCAGTATTTTATTGGGTATTTTTGCATTAATATTCATGAGGGATATTGGTCTGTAGTTCCCTTTCTTAAGCAAAAATAGATTACATTTGTAAATGTGAGGTAAATGATTGAAAGAATCTTTGGAAATACATGATGGAGGTCAATGGGCAATTACTAAATACCATCAACAAATTTAAAGAATTTATTTCAGGTATCCAGTGTTAGCATATTATTCACAGAGCAGAGGAGGGCAGAGATAGTTGGGGATTTGTTCCATCTCATTTATTTTACAACATAACAACTTGTTGCTAATAACAACTTGGAAGTGAAAGAAAATGAAAGTGAAAGATGTGAACTTTACTGTGACATTATAGTGTTCATGATGGCTTTACTGGGAATAATTGGCTTCCTTGATACTTGGGAGGATGTTATACAAAACTTTTGTTGTCATGGTAACAAAAATAAGGATTGTGCACTGAACAAAGTTGAGGTTTGAGAATTGGATCATCCCTGGTTCTACTATTCACTATAGAGAAAAATTATTTAAGTTACATCATTAGTAATATTGTAATTGTTTCATAAATATTTAGGAGATTTACATTTCATAAAATAGTGAGAAATAACAATAGCTACTGCTAACAATGGGTAGATACACCATAAAAGTAGTTTCAATCTTTTTATTCTCTCTTTCTCTCTCTCTCTCTCTCTCTCTCTCTGTGTGTGTGTGTGTGTGTGTTTTAGCAAATATAACAATATAACTAATCCAAATGCTAAACAGTATATGAATTTTCCAATGAAGTATGGAAGTATTCATAATGCCAAACTAGATTCTTAATTACCTGGAAACCCCCACAATTTCTGAAAGTTAGAGTCAGAATAGGAGGAATTCAGGCTCCCTAATAAATGGTCTTGCTCTAATTCTATCCTTATGTGCCTGAGTATATTTTGGGTCCTAAAGGTAGATTGACGAACAGTAATCAAAGAAAATATTTCTACGTGATTTTATACAAAAAACATGTGAGGCATCTTTTCCCTTGTATAGTTGCTAATTCTTGAAAGAATTATTTTTGCATGTTTGCTAATCTTCATAGACAAAGTGGTTTCTCATAGTTGCCACCCACTTGATCCTCTTCTGTTTTTGCTGCATTTGAGACACCCTTGAACTTTTGACCTTATGCCCCTATGTCCTGAGTACTGGAGTTAGAGTACTCACCAACATGTCCCATGTCACTTTCCTGTGATAATGACAAAAAAAAAAAAAAAAAAAAAAAAAATGAAAACTAAGTCCCACTTTTAGATAGTAATTAAAGTATGAAAATCATATCTTTTGAAGCCAATCAGTTTTAATTAAAGGAAATCAAATAAAATCAAACTTAATTTAGATATATTTTGATGGTTAATTTCAAGATTGTAAAATATTTCTCTTTGTCAAAAAGAAAAGTCAAGATTACAGATTTTGTGATTGAAAGAGACAAACAGCACACATCTCATTATTAGACTGAGACAAAGTATATGAAACAGAAATCTTGACTGTATGATTAGAATTGACTTATTTTTGTACCTGGGTTTTCCCTTCTATTAATGTCAGGAGATAAATTCTCTTGTCATTATTATTTCATTTCTGTGGCTATTACAAAAGTTTAAATCATGAAGTGCTTAAAATCATAAAAATATTAATTACTAAGGAGTATAAGATTTAATCATTGTCCATGAATAGACCTACTTTAAATTTTATATATAATTTAAACTCAGTCACATTGTTATTCAAAGCTACGAAACATCAAAACACCATACGAATTTTGAGATGACTTCCTGAAGAAAATCTCTTCTACCAAAAAATAAAATGTAATTATAAAGAATATGCTTTTGAGAATATATTTGTATAGAAAGCATAGAACTTTGCTAGACTTTGAAACTGTTGATATTGAGTACCTGTTTATATGTTGAATATCTTACCCTTCTGTGTGAATTTTTTGAATGTTGCTTTTATCTGTAATTTTGAGTTTTTAAATTTTGAATCACAAATTCTTCCATTGTAAAAACACATTATTTTTACTCATGTGCATGTCTCTGAATGCATGTTTGTTTACTGAATGCATCCAGGTACTAAAGAAGGCATCAGATCATCCAGAGTCTGTTTCAGTTGGTTGAGAGCCACCTGGTATGGTTCTGTAACATAACTCACATCCTATAGAATAGAGAAGAGCAAGATTGATGTTAACCACTGAAATACTACTCCAGGACAAATATTTTTATATTAATTTTCTCTACAAATATCTTCTAAATAATGTCTTAATTTTGCTTCTCTTTATCAGGTTCTAACCTGGAAAAAATGTACTTCTATGAATGTGTGGTTACTGTCATACTTAGTGGCAAAATACTTTGTGCTTTTTCTTTTAAAGGGTATGTCTTAGTCACTGTTCTAGTGCTGTGACCATGACCAAGGCAACTCTTAGTTGAGAGCTTGCCTACAGTTTTAGAGATCAATCCATTATCATCATGGCAGGGAGTGTGGAGGCATGTAGGCAGGCATGATGCTGGAGAAGTAGCAGAGTTCTACATCCCCATCAGCAGGCTAATGGCCTTTAGAAACCTCAAAGCCCACCCTCAGTAACAAGATTCCTTCAACAAAGCCACACTTACCAATCCTTATAATCCTTTCAACAATTTCACTTCCTAGCAACCAGGCACTCAAATATATAAGCTTATAGGGGCTATTTTTATTCAAACTACCACAGAGATAGAAAAGGCATAGTGGTATTTACCAAAAGCATTAAAGTTACAGGGATCACAGATTCAAGGCATGTCTGGGCTATAGGTAAATAGATAGATAGATAGACAGACAGACCGATAGATGCTATTTCAACATATTTTTTTAATTTATTACTTTTTGTTTTTTAGATACAGGGTTTCTCTGTATTGCTTTGGAGGCTGTCCTGGAACTAGCTCTGTAGACCAGGCCAGCCTTGAACTCCCTGAGATCTGCCTGCCTCTGCCTACTGAGTGCTGGGATTAAAAGCGTTTGCCACCAATATATTTTTAAATTGAGGAGTCAGATGAGAATAAGTGTTCTCAAGAATTTAAATCATGTTTGAAGTTGAAGTCAATACAATAAAACAGAAAAAGAAGTAAAGTTATGAACTTAAATGGAAAAGGTAATAGTAATACTATCCTTTTTTTCACTGATAAGATTTTATATGTAAAAGTACTCTAAAAATGTACAAATATAGACTAAATGACTCTAACAATGTTTAATGTGACAAGATTACTTTACTACAAATATCAAATATAAGTCTATGTTTTAGCAGTAAACAATTAAAAATTAAAAGTAAAACAATGGTATGATTTACAATAGCTTTATGAAAGAGTCAAAGATTTAGGAATCTACATAACTAAATATATGTTGAATATGCTGAAAATAAATAAATTTCACTGAAAGAAATAATAACTGGCCTATAGCACTGGAACGATATTTCCTGTTTTATTTGTTAAAGGCTTCAATGCAGATAACCGTTTCCCTCAATTGATCTGTAATTATACCATGATTCAAATAAAAATTCTGAGTGATTCTGTTTTGTTGACATGGGATTCTAGTACTCAAGATTATATGGAAAATCAGAAAAGTTAAAACAACCAAAGGCTATTTAAAAACAACAAAGTAGAAAGGCATATATGCTCATAATTTAAGTATCATTATAGAAGACATAGTGGTGCATGCCTTTAATCCCAGTAGTTGGGAGGCAGAGGAAGACAGACCTTCCCAAGTTTGAGGCCAGTCTGATCTACATAGTGAGTTCCAGGCCAATCAAAGTTATATAGAGACCCTGTCTGTTGCAAAAATAAAGGAAGGAAGGAAGGTAAGAAGGAAGCATGGAAGGAAGGAACACACACACACACACACACACACACACACACACACAGAGAGAGAGAGAGAGAGAGAGAGACTTTCTCATATCCATAGATCAGTGCCTAGTTCAGCCTTCATCAGAGTAGCTGCTTCTTGTAGTAGATGGGAATTAACAGAGACCCAGAACTGGACAATATGTGAAGAGTGCGAGTCTTTGGAACAACAAATTGTAAATGAGATATGTTAATCAAAGTCCTCCCTTCAAGGCTCAGGGATCTAAGCAGAAGAGATAAAAGCCAGAGTTGATGGATGACTCTAAGGAAACAGTATCTTCCAGACAAAACAGGACTGATGGACTTAATGAACTCACAGACTGTGGCAGCATTCACAAGACCTGCCAAGGTGCAAGTTAAACAGGGCCCTAGCACTGAGAGAAGAGTAGACAGGGTTCTTCTCCTAAAAAAGAAGCTATGTCCATTGATAACTGCTGGCAAAGGGAATAATCAATTGTCCCCAATGAAATTTCATTGGGTATATCAACCACAATCCAGGGCTGGCAGTAATAGTTTGCCAACAGCACATGTTTTGTGGAATTTTTGCTTTCTTTTGATTTTTGTCTCATTGATATTTTTCCTGTTTGTTTTTCTTTTTCTTTTTTTTTTTATGCTTTTGTGGGTTGTTTGTTCTGTGGTTTTAAAGTTGGGTAGAGTGGTGAGTAGGATCTAGGAGAAGTTGGGGGAGGGGGGAATATAATCAAAATACACTATAAGAAAAATATTTTAACTAAAAATTACTTGGCTGGAGAGATGGCTCACCATTAAAGCCTAATTTCACAAGCAAAATTATCAAACAATGTGACATGTTGAAAATACAGTCATCACACAGGTAAATGATATAGAACAGAAAGTTAAAAAAAATGGATGTGTGCAGTTGTAGGCAGTTTTTTTTTTTGTGATGAACTATGGAAATAAATCAGTGGTAAAAATTGTGTTTTCAATGAATAGTGTTAGGCCTGTTATTGAACACCTATATGCATAAAAGTAAATATTAACATGCTTCTTTATGTCAAAATTCTTGGAAAATGGATTAAAGATTGAACTATAAAATTTAAAGCTATAAAGACAACTCACAGCCTTTGGCCCTTCAGCTAGGAAACCTCTTTATAAATAACATCAAAAGAAAGGCATATTGAGTGAGTAAATTCAGCTTCATCAAAATAAAGAATGTTTTCTCTGTAAAAGTTCTTTTTAAAAGAATGAAAAGCTATAGATGTGGAGAAAAAGTTTTGATTGCCTATGTGATCAGGTAAGTGCATCAATGATTTATATACTCTAAAACCCAGAAAGAAACTGAAAGTCTTATTATGAAGTACAAAATAATGTGACCAGAAATTTCACTAAATCAGAAATTCAGGTGGCAAGCAAACACAAACATCTGTATTCAGGGAAGTTATTTAAAAAAAAAAAAAACTATAATGCAGTTAGTCAATAGAGATTCTAATTCAAAGAGACAACTAGAATTTTTGCATAGCACTTTGTAGGAATGAAAATCTTACATCTATTCCAGAAAGTGTTTTGACATCTTATGAAGTGAAACCACATACCCTGTGTTTGTACAGTCTGTTTCTTGGGAATCCATACAATAGAAATGAAATATATAGTTGGATATCAGAGATAAAACTCATAGAAACATTTTTAATAATTACTCTAATCTTCAGCAGATGAATAAAATAATTATGGTTCTATAAATTATGAAATCCCCCTCTGCAAGAAGAAGGAATTGAAGAGGGCACAAGCACTCAAGGATAAGTCTTCTCACTGGTTAGCCAAAACAAAGTGGACATCTCTGAAACCATATACATATAAAAATCCCAAGTGAATACAACACATTATATCGATGTATTTGGGCTTAATAATAAAAGAAAAGGCTATAAATGTGAGAAGGGACTAAGAGGGATTGAAAAGAGGGCACATGGGAGTGACAGGAGGGGAAAAGGGGAAGAGAGAAAGTGACATAACTATTTTAGTTAAAATAGTTAAGACAGAATGGATCATTGTGTACAAGACAGATCATCTCAAAGTCTTCATGTCAAGTGACAGAAGAAATTTCAAAGTTTGTTTATGATGTGATTCACTTATGACATTCTGATGGGAATAGAGAAGTTACAAGCAAACCAGCACTTCCCAGTGAGGTCAGAATAATGAAGCTTTTGCTGCAAAGACAAAGTGTAAATAGCATTTGGGAACTGGTTGTCCCGGTCCTTGATACAGCAAGAATCACATGGCCACATCCATGTAGTAACATTCACAGACCCATATAGCTAAAGTAGTGAGTGTTGAGCTAAAAATATTTTGGAATAAACTTTTCATGAATCAGACTTTCATGCTTATAGTTGTGGAATGAAATCAGCATCAGGACACTGTTGCATTAAGTCATGTTTGCACTGCTTTTCTAATAAGGAACAATTGTTTTGTTAAGAAAAAAAAATTACAGTGACAATACTTCAGGCTAAGAACCAAACATTCAGGTATGGAAGTATGTGTCTGTTAATGTATAAGATCCTTTGTAATCTGAACTTCACATAAGAAGTTTGATCTGTTTTACCTAACCCACAGCTAATAACACAAAACCTACAATTAACTAATCATAATAAAGTTTTTTATTTATTTATAAATAACATAAACAAATTTATTATCAATAAATTTTGGTGCCAGTATGATCATGATATATAAAATGTGAGCTTGCTTAGCTATTCTCATCCCACTGAAGCAGGAAAACAGCCAAAAATAAAAAATCAAATATCCCATCTTTCCTTTTTCTGTTTTCATTATGCTGTCTTCTCTAGCTCAGTATCATACTCATGATCTGATGTCTTTTAAAAACAATTGTCCCTGTCTTTCCCCCTCATTTAGATTTTTTTAGTGCTGATGACTCTCATTGAACTATAAAAGAATAATTTTTGAATAAAGTACTCTATAATGCAGATATGATTTTTTTCCTCTAAATTTTTAAAAACCCTTTGATGTCCGATGAGACGTTAACCAACTATGTTGTCATACTGTTTTTTGTTTGTTAATTTTTCTATTTTTCCTGATGTTTTGTCTGTTCATTTTGTTCCTGGCTAATGTTGTCTTACACTTCATGCTCTAGGAAAGGACTTGTGCTTTCATTCCAAGTTGACAGTGATCTTGATTTTCCAGAAACTACCTATTTAGTTATGAGCAAAAAGTTGAAGGAGCCCTTGTTGCTTCAAAGTCTCAGCAGATGGAATAATAAACTTCCCAAGAACTGTTCTCTCTTCCGAAATTGCACCATGACCCATTTAGATGATAGACATAGACTCTTGTACCATGTAGAAATGAAAGATTTTTTCCAATCACACTTTGTTCAGGGACTTTAGTCTATGTACAAGAAAAACCACTACACTGATTATGTGGTTAAAAAAAAAAGTTGGAGTGGAGGGATGGCTTTGCTCTTAATGAGAAAATGTTAGATTACACAGAGACTCTTGGAAATTACATTAATGAAATTAATGTAAATAATAGATTTTTATTTCCTTCAAGTAAAAGTACAGCTTTCCCCTCATTTTTGTTTTCTCCTTTATACATGGGCCATAATAAAAAGGGTTTACAATCATTAAATTGATTTAATCAGTAGATTTAAATGGTGCTTGACATTGAATCCAGTGATTATGACTTTGTTATATTTATGTGTTTGGTTCATTTGCACGTGATGTGCTTATTAAACAGAGAAATTAATTTGCAGCAGAGTTTTCTGCATCTTTGAAAGCTGAAGGTAATCTAGATAACCATTTTCAGCCTCAGCTACCCTGAGCACTCCATTTCTTCTAGGTTTAAGGAAAACAAGCATGCTGACCTAGATGAAGTCATACTCATATGGCCAGCAGTGCTGTTTGTCCAAGCACTCTTTAACTTTGTTGTTGTTGCTGCTGGAGGTGGTGGTGGGTTTTTTATTGTTGTTGTTCTTGTTTTTTGTTGTTTGTTTTTAATTCTAATGGTGAGAGGGAGAAAGATGAAAATCAGGTAGGTTGATGTTGCTTATTTATTTCAGAAGTGGAAATTACTCTATGATCCCTAGAGCTCCTGTTAAACAGAAGGCATATTAATAAGAAGTGACCAAAACATAATGTGCTTCTCTGATTATAACCTCATTTATTTTTGAATTTCGCCCACAAATGAAGCAATGTGTGATGACAACAGTGTTCACTGTAATTACATGCTGCTAATGATCACTGCCATGAAATTTATGGTTTGAAAATCTCAAACATGCTTTTTATGGGGAGGGGGCTGGAAGTGAAATGTTCACTTTTGTGTGTGTGTTTTCTCACAGCCTATGTGGTAGTGAAGCCACTCAGTAGGCACCTGCTACTTGCATTGCTTTATCTATTAAGAGGATCCTCTCTTTTCTAGTGTTGGCATAAGGACAGATAGCAGTTGACGGCTCAAATATTAATTTCTTGCCTTTCAGAATAGAAATATGGTTTCTCCAGATTAACCAAAGGGACTGTCCTTTGGACCTACAGGGTTTTTTAGAGATTTTTTAAACTGCATTTTTTACCTCATGAATTATTATACTTCCTATGACCTTATTGGCTCTGCCTAGTTTTAATGGGAATATAAGCAAGTGCAAAGATCCAGCTACTCTTCTCTCCCACACAATCAATATACATAGCAGCTGTGCTCCCGGCTGACCAGTATTCACTTCCACATCAAAATAAGGACAGTGGAGTTTGCATGACTGAAGTGGCCTTGGTAACAAGTAGGCATCCACAGAAGACCTTCAGCAGACTTCTGACAAACTCTATATGCCACCTGCCCACTCTTGCCTCATCTGCTCGCTTTGTCTCCTCCAATTGTGGGGTTCTCCCAATCCATCTCTGTCAGCAGTTGTGTTCAACACCACTCTCTCTGAAAATGGCATTTCCTTACTTGGTTTTGTATTACAAGGCTGGCAGTTTTGTGTTTTTTTTTTTTTTTTATTATTATTATTTTTTTTTTTTGGTTTTCCCCTCAGAGCACAGAGGTAACAAATCCTTTCCCAATGAAAGACTGCTATTGGGCTTCTTCAAATATTATTTAACTAAGATGATCATAGCAATAATTTATTCCTATTTAGAAACTCTAGGAAACAGGAAGCCTATTTGTGTCTCTGTTATAGACTAAATATTTGAGTCCTTGTAAATGTCCTCTATTTAACTCTTAGGTCCAGTGTGATGGGCCTCCACAGGTAGCCCTTTTTGAGGAAATCACGCATAGATGAGCTCATGGAGGTAGAACTTCTATAATAGGATTTGTGTCCCTAAGAGGAAATGAAGACATTTGAGCTTTCATTCTCCTCAGTGAGAAAATAAAAGCAGGGCACTACTTACAAATCATGAAGGCAACTTCCTGGGAAACTGAATTAGCCAGCACGTTCATCTCTGACTTCCCAATCTCTACAGCTACAGGGGCTGGGTTTCATGAAGTTATCAGTAGTATTTCTGTTATAACAGTTAATGCAGGGTACAGCATGTTCTCCTACTTTGGAGGTCCCTCTAGGTGCAGAAGCTGATTGAGTTAAACATTCAGTACTTGATACTATTTTCCCATTCATCAGTAAAGTAGCTTCTGGTACCTACTGCTGGTCTATATCTGACTATTTTATTTGACTAATCATTTTAGGAGATGTCTGGTAGATGTAAGGCCTGGATTGGGGATACTATGTGTAGTTTTTATTGAAGTTGATTCATGTGGCTGGCATAAAGTGAGCATGGAGGCATGTGTTTCCTAACTGTATTCTGGATAATTATTACGTGATTGACATTTGGGTTGGATTTGACAAGAGTAAATGCCGTTATTACCATATGATAGGTTTTGTTCTGCTAGTAATTACTGGAGAAAATTGAAAATTGCTTCAGACAAAATTAGATTAAATGATTAGAACACTTTTTAAGATTCTCAAAAGTAAAAGACTGTCCACTAATGCAAAGGCCTACATAGATCCAAGTCAGATGAAGTCCCAATACTGAGAGGAGGAGTGGACACAGTCCCCATCCTTAACTCATAAGCTATCGCTAATTTAAACTGCTTGCAAAGGAAAAATGGTTTTCTCTAATGGATTTACACTGGATATACAAACTTAAGCATAGCTTCCCATGCCCAACAGTCACTGGCCCACACAAAACAAACTCTTTGGAGGTTTTTTTGTTTCACATGTCTTTGTTTGGGCTTTTTTTTTTTTTAACCTTACAGGACTTTTGCTTATATGTTATGGTTTTTGATTTTGTGTTTTTATGGGTGTGTGTGAGTGTGTGGTTATCATGTTATTTCCTCTTTTAAAATTCTTATTTATTTGTTCATCTATTTGCCTGTTTATTTATTTATTTATTTATTTATTTATTTATTTTGAAGAGAAGAGTGAAGATGTGGAGTTTGAAGTGTAGAGGCAGGGGAAGATGATCTGAGAAGAGAAGAGGGAGGGAAAACCTTATCAATTATATTGCATGCAAAAAAAAAAAAAAACCAACTATTTTCAGAAAAAAATAGAAAAGAATAAAGACTGCATACAGTTGAGAGAAGCATTGTTGTTCATTGAAACATGATCATATCTAGGACCAATGTTCCAATGCTGCTCCTCAGTCACTGGGTCAGTGGGTCAGGCCTACTGCAGTCTCCTTTTCCTGTATTTCAAGCTTTTTATGGAAACATCAGCTCACATGTATCATCATCATAAGACTGAAGAAAGCTGCAGTTACATGCCTGAAAGAGTAGACTGGTTACATTGTAAAGGTGCATTGTTGAAAATTTGTGGTGATGACATTAAAACTTTCCTGCCTTAAAAATAGATCTGCTTTCTTAGAGCTTGTAAATCCCACAGGGGGCTATAAATCTCACTGCAGTGAGAAGCAGAGAGCTGGAAAAATGCAGGGGCTTGGACTGCAAGAAGAAGCTCCAAGAGGACCAGTGAGTGGGTTGTATTTACTTTGCAGAATTTTTTTTTATTTTTATTGTACTTTAAGCGTAATTTTATGCTAAAAACTGTCATCATGTATTTTGAAGTACTGGTGTACACTGAAAACAAAAAGGGATAAAGCATTAATTTTTTAAAAATCCATAGAAATAAGGCAATAGCTCATCCGTGAAGGATTCAATAGTGGGGTTTTTTTTTCACTTATGAAGAGACCTTGATAATATATTAATGAGCAGCATAATGCTTACCCTTCAAGGGTGACATGCTCCATATATATGCAAAAACCACATCACCCTACTCTGAACTTTGGATCATGTCCAAACCTCCTCCCTCTACCCTGGCTCTATGCCTCTCATATCCGTGTGATAGGTGCTTACTCTGGTACAGCCTGGGCATAAATAATAATGTCTGGAGGTTAAAGAATCTAACCATGTTCTGCAGATTGATCAATTAATCAATCTCTATTGATTACTGGAATGTTCTATTAATTCCATCATGATGTCTAAAGAAGAATCCATAGCAATTAAACAAAAAAGACATTTGATAGTTTTTATAGTAATTGAATTTGTAAATTTATTAGCTTTCAGTTGTTTACTTCCAATATAAGTAATTAATATTTCATGTTACTCTACTAAATGAGAAAATGCCATGGGATCATTTTAATTAAGGAGTAGATATTGGTTTGAAATGAAACCTCCAAAAGCCCTGAGTTTGTAATTAGGTAATACCTCTCTTATAAAAGATGATGCATTCTGGTTACAATTATATGTCTCTGAATTCCTGTTCCATGGACACAGAAGGCATAGGATCTGTGAATAGATGCCAGTCATAGAGGAAAAACACCTTGGCATAAAGCTATCTTAAATTAAGCACCCACTGAGATCATGTGAACAGTGGAGGGAGACATGGTGGTCTCAAAACAGATGGCATTTACTAACATTATGGCAGAGGAAGGAAGCAACTAGTGTCAGAGAGTGTCTAGTATTGAGGTTACATCAAGGCTGGATGGTATGTGGAAAGAATGGAACAATTTTATATTTTGAAATGGTTACCATCATGAGGTATAGATATGGATGAAGAAGAAATGTTCTTCCAGAGTTTGACAGATCAGCATCAACCCTGCTTACCCTTAGTATGAGGTCAAATATCAAAACTGTTCTAGAATGCAATTTGAAAGAAAAAATGCTTGGGATATTTTTACATTTCATTAAAAAGTGGTTTTATTAACAATGAAATAATCAATAATTTAAGTACATGTGAAGAATGCGTTGTTTGGTTAAATTATCTATCAATGATGTTTGAGCACAAGCACAACAAAGCAGAACGTGTGAAAGTGAGACCTCCTCAGGTGACAGGGCTTATACATTCCTCTCTAGAGATACATGCCATTTTCAGACAGTTTTTTAAGCTCATCATAAATTGACTAGTGGAATGGTTTTTGATGGTACTTCACCTTTCTGGATCCTACTTTCTGGCCAGTTAAACCACTAAAATAAACTAGGTCACTTTTGAAATGACTTCTCTCTTACCCTAATAGTCCAGGAAGAGGATTAAAAGAAGTGTTTTCCTATAAAAACTTAATGTTATAAGCCACAATTTAAAAAAATGAAGTGGTTAAATTTAATAATAGCAATAACATGCTAATATAACTAGAAAACACAAGATTTTATTTATTCAAAAACTGATAAATACAAAAATATCCATGAATTGCTTTACCTAATTGTTTTTAGACAGATTCTCACTGTGCATTCCAGACTGTCCTGAAACTCACTCACTATCTAGATCAAGCTGACCATGAACTCACAAACATCCTCTTGAGTGCTGGGATTTAGACATGTATCACTACACCAATCCATTTTTATTTTCTTTTCATACTAAGCCTAAGAAATAACAATTTTTGGCCTCATAGCATTTCTCAATTCTGACTAGTTACTTTTATAGTAAGCAATAATTATATGAAGTGAGATATTTTTTGAACAACACTTGGTTGTATTACTCACCTAGAAACAAATCTTTCCCATCAGCTTGTATAATAGATAAAAGCTCCTTTCATAGTGAAGACAAAGGAGTAAATCAGAGTTGTAGTATGCCCAGTCACTTGACAACACAGTGGAGGAGAATAGAGCTTACTCTCATAGTTGCCTTTATTTATTGGTGGTGCTGAACAGGGAACCCGAGGCTTTATCAGTGAGTTAAGAATCATTGAACCACTGAACTGCTTTTCCAGCTCAACATTCCTCTGAGGTTTTCTGATTTCTTTTCTGCTATCACAAAACCCCCAGCTGTGGCTTGAAAACTGTTTTACATTTCCATTGGCTTTCTATGAGTCCTTACTCACAGAAAGACTAAGATCACTTCCAAAGTTACATGGTCTTTGTGTAGGAAAATACAATGCAGTTCTTGTTCCCTTTGCCTTACTTTGATATCTTCTAACTGGCTCTCAGTCTTTAATGAATTCTTAGCAGCATAAATGAGTGACTGCTGTGTATACTGAAGTTTAGAACCTAATACACTCACCTGATGGTAGAACATTGAAAACATTTGACTATGAAAGTAATGCTTTCCTATTCTGCTATTTCCTTTCATGAATTACTTGCCACTTCCTCCATTATATTTCTCCTCCTAATTTATAGCTAATAACCTAAAAGGGCAGTATTTGTTAGTGCAAGATGAGAATTTTCCTCCTTTTTTTTTCTCAAGTTTTAATGTATAGCCCTCAGTTAATCATATTGGCATGTCTTCTAGAAAATAATATTGTTCTCAGGTCTAACTGAGTAAATTGTATTGTTTGCCAAAAGTACTTAATTGGAGTACTTAATGACGACATGATCAAGAACACAAGAAAATAAAAGAAAAAAAAAAAGAAGAAAGAAAAGTATAATAGCATGCCCATGGCTTTCTGCCACCAGGAGTTCATGTCTCATCACAACTTTCCACTAGAAAAAGAGATGACAATTTCCCATCCAGTCTCAACTTTACTTCTAGTATTATAATTTGCAGAAACTGAAGGACCATCTGCTCATCTTCAGTGAGTGGTTTTGGCTCATATTATAATTTACACATGGAGCAGGTCTATGTTTATGCTGCCTAGTTTTATGTTTACCTGACACAAACTAAACTGCCACTCCCTGACACCTAAGCATTCAAATATATGAGCCTATGGGGCCATTCTTATTCAAACTACCACACCCTAACTAGGACATAATGGGAATAAATATGCACTATATACACTATAGGACTGTAATATACAGACTTAGTGGTTAGTGCTTAGTGGTTGCTTAGGGAATGACTCCAATTGCCTAGTCATGACTAGCTAAATCCAGTTATTGGTAAGATTCTAGAATTCCTATGGGACTATAACTTAAACACAATATATATGAGACTTCATGTATACAGTTGGATGTGAGCATGTTAGTGGTCATGAAAGCTAGATTACAAATGGAGGAAATGTATAGACTAAACTCCACAGAAGAAAAACAAAACCTAAGCTGTGAAAGCTGCTGGACAAAGTGGGTTAGACTAAGCAACTAGATCTAAATGTGAAAGAGGTCAACAGTCAGAAGACTTAGGTCTAACAGAAATTATTATTAGCTCATTTTTCTTCCCAATACTTAAGTACCCAGAGAAGGACATGCTGTGAAAATTCTATATTAACCATTTAATGTGTGACATGATATTTCTTTGGCAATTTATGAAGAAGAATGTTGTTTCCTGACATCAAGGCTTAGAATAGTTATAGAGGAAGTATAGGTTACCAACAAACAAAACATAAGAAAAATGTACCAATACTATTCAATAAACAGATAACTCCACTGCTATCAAAGCATATATGCAAAGCAAAGGCAGATAATACAAGATGAGCAGGAAATGGAATTCCTAGATCACAAGGAAAGCAAAAGGTACAATATCTAAAATGTACTCTGAATTTGTTTTGGTAAGGTACAGTAAGATAATGATTAGAGAGACACTTGTCTTTGTATGATGAGTTGGTTGTTCATATTTCAGAAGGAGGAATCATTGTACTCTATGAAGCCACATTTGGGAGCAAAAGTTAGTTAGGAGGAACAGAAAATGAAGAGAATTCAAGAGAGTGACTGTTTATCACTATAATGGTGACTGGTTTTTAAGATAGTAAGTAGGAAGTAAGAATAAATGTTGTCATTTGTGATTGAGAAACAACTTATTCTTTTCATGTGGCCCTGTGGTGCTGGGTTCAAAATTATCCTTTATAGGATCTCAAGCAGTTATTTTATGCAATATTGGTACAAAACAAGAGCCAAATAAATCCTACTCTGGTGTCCTTGGAGAGAACCTAGGAATACATTGATAATGTGGCCTTAGAGAAACAAGCTTCATGATATTGGAAAAGAGAGAACATTTTGGTTACACTTGAAAATATGACTTAATAGAGAATTGATGAGGGGCTGCCATCCAACAAAGACATTTTTTTTAGCTATGGACTCCTAATGGATCAGCTCTTACATTTGAAAGTAGAAATATCTGTCTTTAGTAATTCAATAATATGACAGTCGAGGCATTTCTCCTTGAAGACAAGTGCCAAGAAATATAAAACACACACACACACACACACACACACACACACACACACACCACCAATATTAAAGAAAAGGAGGGAATGAATTTGAATTTAATAGACATAGTGGTACACAAAAGAGCTTTGAGGGAGGAAAGGGAAGGGGAAATGATAATATTACATTATAATCTCAAAAAAAATTAAAGACACATACACACACATATGTATACATGTATATATGTATATGTATATATTTATTTTAGAGGCCATTAAAATCCACTAAAGTAAACTACTTCATCTTCATTCAAAGTTCCCCAACCAGGACAAAGTATATATAAAAATATATTTAATGTAATTTAGTGATCTTGAAAGAATATGCCAAAGGAGGAAGGTAATTTTTTTCTCTAACATAATCTGAGGCATTTTTTGCAGATGAAAGCACTATCTAAGCACTCATAAATGGTGTGGATCATATTAGGAAATTACGTGAACAAAAACATGCCGAGATTGGAAGAATATGTACCAAAGTAATGCTCATTAGCTATAATATAATGTGAGACATTTACATACTCAGTTTTTAAAATTTGTTTTTAATTGACAATATGAAGCTGTTTACAATGTCAAAATGGTCCCTGGGTCTTGGATGGAGGAAGTGTGATAAATATGTCCTATTTATGGCTGAGTACTCCACAGTCTTTCACACTCTGTACCTTTACCTGTTGTATGTCACCATGTTAATCCCCACCTACACCCAAGTGTAGCATGTCAGAATCCCAATGGGATTTCTAAAATTTCATACCTACTCTATTCATTTTAGTCCAAGCTAGCAGGGTTCTTTGGTATAAAATGTTTAAGACATTATTGAAAATGTTTAAGACCTTATTGGTCTCCCAAGTTTGTTCTAAAGATTCACTATATTCAGTGAATACGTCTGTCATAGTTAAAGTTTCTATTGTTGTGAAGAGACACTCTGACTGAGAAAACTCTTTAAGAAAAACATTTAATTGGGCTTACTTATAGTTTAGAGGTTTAGCCTATTATTGTCTTGTGTTGGCAGACATGATGCTGAAGGAGTTAAGAGTTCTACTTCTAGATGGCCAAGCAGCAGAAGAAACTGTGTGCCATGCTGAGAGTAGCTTGAGCATAGACAACCTCAGAGCCTGCCCTCTATTATGACACATTTTCTCCAAGAAGGCCACACCTTATAATAGTGCCACTCCCTATGGGTGCCACTTTCTTTCAAACCACTGGAACCTCTTTTATAGAATTGTCCTTCAAGACCCTGCCTATGGCCGGGCATTGGTGGCACAAACCTTTAATCCCAGCAGCACTTGGGAGGCTGAGGCTGGTAGATCTCTGTGAGTTCGAGGCCAGCCTTTTCTACGAGAAAGTTCCAGGACTGTCTCCAAAGCCATACAGAGAAAATCTGCCTTGAAAAACAAAACAAAACAAAACAAAAACCAAAAACAAAATAAAGAATAGAAAAAGGAATGCAAATATAGCTTCAGAAATCTTTGATTTTTTTTTAAAATATCTTTTTGTATTTCTTACTTTCTACAATATGCAAAATTTGTAAGTATGGAAAAAGAATAAAAGTTATAAATGCAAACATGTGAAAGGGTTTGAACGTTAAAACTTTTTTCCTTTGCATAAATTTATTTATTTAATTTCATTTTCCATTCCAAGCACAGTTCTCCCTCCCAGGTGTTAGTATTCAAGCATCAGTAATGGCCTGTCCTTGGGGTTCTGACAGGACACATCCTCAGCTGCAGCCAATAAGAGAACCACCTGTATCCATTCCCTAATTTGCCCTTTAAAGGGCCCTGCCCACCTCCCATTCCAGGCTTCTCTATCAAGGGCTGAAATCTGTACTAATCTATATGTATAAAGATAGACAGTTCGATGCTATATACATTTACCAAAAGATAGAAATTCCTCCTCTAGGGATATTTCCTACCCCTCCATGGGCTGTTGGCCCAGCTAATATTTCCAAGGCATGAGTTCTATCCTAAAAGTTGTTTTATTTTGGTTGTATATCAAGCTTGAAGCTTGAATCAAAGAAACAATAATGAATCATGTTAGAATAACACTTCTATAACGATACCAGAAACATTTTGGAGCAACTTATAGGTTACAATGCTGTGACTGTATTCATAAGGTTTTTTTTTAATATATATATATATATATATATAGCTAGAGGAGACATTTGTCTCAATGTTACAGATAAGGAAACTTCTGTACAAAAATGGCAGCTCTATCAAAATTCACATGCCCTGGATGTGTGGAAGAAGCTGGGTTAGTTCTTTTCTGCCTTGCATGCATATCTTCCATTCTTTCTTCCTTCCTCAATTGAGTACCTATTAGCCATTACATTATTTTGACTTCTTACAATGTATCAGATAGAATACATGTATGTAAGTTCAGAGTTGTAGCTTTTATAAAGAAGAATGCGCCAATGTTACATCAAAAATAGATTGGGGATACCCAAAATTGGAGAGGGAAAGGAACACTGTTTTTTTTTTTTATGCAGGAAAGAATCCCAAGAAAGTCTTTTCAGGGAAAGAATAAGCAAAACATGAGTAAATCATGTACCCAATCTGGGTACAATTTCTGGAGTCAATTTGAACAATGAAAGGACTAAACTCAAGGGTTTAAACTGTCTGGGGGCTCTGCTGGAGTCCCAGGCCCCTCCCAGAGATCCGCCTATCTCTGCGGGTCCACGTGGAGTTCCTGCAGGCAAGATCCTTGACCCCCAAATCCGGGCCCCTGCCAAAGAACAAGGTCTCAGCTGGAGAGCGCCAGTTTCCAGTGAGATCCCACTACCCTGCAAAACCTTCTCAAGTTCTAGCCCAGCCCTCGTCCTCTTCTGCCAGCTATTGGCCAGAGGTGAGTCTGGGCCCAATTGGGGCTGCCTGTCCCCTTCAACCTCTTTTCCCCCCTCCCCCGCCTGAACTCCCTGGATTGGCCCCTGATCCTGCTGCTCCTGTCTCTGGTCCCCTTTGAGAGCACCCTTGGAGCTCTGATACACCCCCACCCATCCCAACCTCCAGCCTACCCCCCCTACCCTGTGCCCTACCCCACCTACGGTCCTGCCGCTCTGGTTGAGCACTGGGACAGAGGGTGGAGCCAACAGTCCACCCTACTTCGGAGACCTCTCGGAGCAACTCCCGAACAAAGGAGACCTGACTATCCACGTGGGACCACCTGTAATTTCCACCGGCTTGGTCCCTGACCCCGCCTCCAGTCCTCTGCTGGAGTCCCAGGCCCCTCCCAGAGATCCGCCTATCTCTGCGGGTCCACTTTGGAGTTCCTGCAGGCAAGATCCTTGACCCCCAAATCCGGGCCCCTGCCAAAGAACGAGGTCTCAGCTGGAGAGCGCCAGTTTCCAGTGAGATCCCACTACCCTGCAAAACCTTCTCAAGTTCCAGTCCAGCCCTCGTCCTCTTCTGCCGGCTATTGGCCAGAGAGAAGCCTCCTAGAGAGCTTGGACCACACAGAGATACAGACATTGAATCTTTGATCCACATAAGCCCATCGGGGAAGGACCATAGAGAGAGGGAAGAGACACCAACAACACCTACAGAAGAAACTATGGGAAGAAGGCAATACAAGAGAACACCTAACAACAGAAAGACAAACATGACACCACCAGAATCTAGGGAATCTACACCAACTAGAATGGAACACAACAACAAAGCAGAGGAAGCAGAAGGGTACGACTTAAAAATCACCATCATAAAAATGATAGGAGGCCCTCAAAGAAGATATGAGAAAATCCCTTAAAGAAATAGAGGAAAAAACAAACAAAAAAGTGGAAGAAATGAACAAATTCCTTAAGGAAAGTACAGAAAGCCAAGAAAAAACAATTAACCAGGTGAAGGAAACGGTTCAAGATTTGAAAACCGAAATTGAGAAAATAAAGGCAACACAAATGGAAGGAAAGCTGGAAATTGAAAGGCTGGGCAAAAAATCGGAAACCACGGACACAAGCATAACCAATAGAATTCAAGAGATGGAAGAGAGAATCTCAGGCGCAGAAGATAAACTAGAAGAAATAGATTCATCGACAAAAGAAAACCATAAATCCAACAAATCCTTAACACACAATATCCAGGAAATGTGGGACACCATGAAAAGGCCAAACCTAAGAATAATAGGCATAGAGGGAAGGTGAGGAAGCCCAGCTCAAAGGTGCTGAAAACATATTCAACAAAATCATCGAGGGAAAACTTTCCAAATCTGAAGAAGGACATGCCCATGAAAGTACAAGAAGCATACCGAACCCCAAATAGGCTGGACCAAAGAAAAAAGACCCCTCGACATATAATAATCAAAACACCTAGCATACAGAATAAAGAAAGAATATTAAGAGCAGCGAAGGAAAAAGGACAGGTAACATATAAAGGCAGACCTATCAAAATTACACCTGACTTCTCCATGGAAACCCTCAAGGCCAGAAGGTCCTGGATAGATGTTCTAAAAGTATTAAGAGAACACGGATGCCAGCCTAGGCTACTATATCCAGCAAAACTCTCAGTCAATATAGATGGAGAGAACAAGATATTCAATGACAAAACCAGATTTTCCCAATATGTATCTACAAATCCAGCCCCTACAGAAAGTATTGGAAGGGAAAATTCCAACCCAAGGAAGGTAACTACGCCCACAAAAATGTAGGCAACAGATAATCCAACTACACCAGAAACCTAGGGTGAAGCAGAACAAATATATTCACAATACCACTGCCAACAACAAACCTAAATCAAACAACCATCAACAATCAATGGTCCTTACTCACCCTCAACATTAATGGTCTTAACTCACCTATAAAAAGACACAGGCTAACAGAATGGATATGAAGACAGAATCCATCCTTCTGCTGCATACAAGAAACACATCTTAGCTCCAAAGATAGACATTACCTCAGGGTAAAGGGTTGGGAAAAGATTTTCCAATCAAATGGAAATAAGAAGCAAGCAGGCATAGCTATCCTAATATCTAACAAGCTAGACTTCAAACCAAAACTAGTCAAAAGAGATGAAGACGGTCATTTCATACTCATCTCAGGAGAAATCCATCAACACAAAGTCTCAATTCTGAACATCTATGCCCCTAATACAAAGCCACCCACATTACGTAAAAGAAACACTACTAAAACTCAAAGCTCATATAAAACCTCACACACTTATAGTGGGAGACTTCAAAACACCACTCTCAACACTAGACAGGACCACAAATCAGAAACTCAACAAAAGAAACAAAAGAATTAACAGAAGTTATGTCTCAACTGGGGCTAACAGACATCTATAGAACATTCCATCCAAAGACAAAGAATATACCTTCTTCTCTGCTCCACATGGAACCTTCTCTAAAATCGACCACATACTAGGAGACATAACAAACCTCAACAGATACAAGAGAATAGAAATAGTCCCCTGTATCTTATCGGACCACCATGCTTTAAAATTGGAATTCAACAACAATACAAATAGCAGAAAACCTGCAAACTCATGGAAATTTAACAATGTGCAATTGCACCACTCCTGGGTCAAAGAAGAAATAAAGAAAGAAATTAAAGACTTTCTAATATTCAACGAGAATGAGGATACAACATACCCGAACTTATGGGACACCTTGAAAGCAGTGCTACGAGGGAAGTTCATTGCACTAAGTGCCCATATGAAGAAAACAGAGGATAGTCACATAAATGAATTAACAGCGCAACTGAAAACCTTAGAACAGAGAGAAGCGAATTCACCCCGCAGGAGCAGACGCCAGGAAATAATCAACTTGAGGGCTGAAATCAACAAAATAGAAACCAGGAAAACAATACAAAAAATCAATGCAACAAAGAGTTGGTTTTTTGAGAAAATCAACAAGATTGATAAACCTTTATCCAAATTAACGAAAAAGCAGAGACAGAACATGCAAATTAACAAAATCAGAAAAGAAATGGGGAACATAACAACAGACACAGAGGAAATCCAGACAATTTTCAGGTCATACTTCGAAAATCTGTATTCCACAAAAATTGAAAATTCAAAGGAAATGGACCAGTTTCTGGATAACTATCACTTACCAAAATTAAATCAAGAACAGACAAACAACTTAAATAGACCTATAACCCGCAATGAAATAGAAGCAGTCATCGAAAGCCTTCCAACGAAAAAAAGTCCAGGGGCAGATGGATTCAGTGCAGAATTCTACCAGACATTCAAGGAAGAACTAATACCACTACTCCTCAAACTGTTCCACAAGATAGAAACAGAAGGTTTATTGCCAATCTCTTTTTATGAGGCCACAATAACTTTGGTACCCAAACCTCACAAAGACACAACTAAGAAAGAAAACTACAGACCAATATCCCTGATGAACATCGATGCAAAAATACTCAATAAAATAATGGCAAACCGAATTCAAAAATACATCAGAGAAATCATCCACCATGATCAAGTAGGCTTCATACCTGGATTGCAGGGATGGTTTAACATACGAAAATCTATCAACGTGATCCACCATATAAACAAATGGAAAAAGAAAAACCATATGATTATCTCCCTAGATGCAGAAAAAGCCCTCGATAAAATTCAACACCCTTTCATGATAAAGGTATTAGAGAGGTCAGGGATAACAGGAACATACCTAAACATAATAAGAGCAATATACAGCAAACCAACTGCCAACATCAAACTGAATGGAGAGAAACTTAAGCCAATTCCTCTAAAATCAGGAACAAGACAAGGCTGTCCTCTCTCTCCATATCTCTTCAATATCGTACTAGAAGTTCTAGCTAATGCTATAAGACAACAAAAGATCAAGGGCATCCAAATTGGAAAGGAAGAAGTCAAACTGTCTCTATTTGCAGATGATATGATAGTTTACATAAGCGACCCAATAAACTCTACCAGGGAACTCCTACAGCTGATAAACACCTTCAGCAAACTAGCAGGATACAAGATAAACTCAAAAAAATCAGTAGCCCTATTTTTTTCAGACGACAAAGAGGCAGAGAAAGAAATCAGAGAAACATCACCCTTTACAATAGCCACAAGCAACATAAAGTATCTTGATGTAACGCTTACCAAACAAGTAAAAGATCTATATAATAAGATCTTTGTGACTCTAAAGAAAGAAATTAAAGAAGATACCAGAAAATGGAAAGACCTCCCATGCTCTTGGATAGGTAGGATAAACATAGTAAAAATGGCAATCTTACCAAAAGCAATCTACAGATTCAATGCAATCCCCATTAAAATCCCACCACAATTGAGACATTGAGAGGATAATAATCAACTTTATATGGAAAAACAAAAGACCCAGGATAGCCAAAACAACCCTATACAATAAAAGAACATTAGGAGGCATCACCATTCCTGACTTTAAGCTCTACTACAGAGCTATAGTTCTGAAAACAGCCTGGTATTGGCATAAAAATATACAGGTAGACCAATGGAATCGAATTGAAAATCCTGATATTAATCCACGCACCTATGAACACCTGATTTTCGACAAAACAGCTAAAATTATACAATGGGGCAAAGACAGCATCTTCAACAAATGGTGCTGGCACAATTGGATGAGGGTGTGTAGAAGACTGCAGATAGACCCATGTCTGTCACCATGCACAAAACTCAAGTCCAAATGGATCAAAGACCTCAACATTAATCCAGCCACATTGAACCTCTTAGAAGAGAAAGTAGGAGGTACCCTTGAACAAATTGGTATAGGAGACCGCTTCTTGAACATAACTCCAGGGGCACAGACACTGAAAGAAACAATTAATAAATGGGACCTCTTCAAACTTAGAAGCTTCTGTAAGGCAAAGGACACAGTTGACAAGACCAAACGGCAGCCCACTGACTGGGAAAAGATTTTCACTAATCCTATATCCGACAAAGGGCTGATCTCCAAAATATACAAAGAACTCAAGAAACTAGTCAACAAAACACCAAATAACCCTATTAAAAAATGGGGTACAGAACTGAAGAAAGAATTCTCAATGGAGGAAATCAAAAAGGCTGAAAGACACTTAAGAAAATGCTCCACATCCTTAGCTATCAGGGAAATGCAAATCAAAACAACTTTGAGATACCATCTTACCCCTGCCAGAATGGCTAAAATTAGAAACACCAGTGATGACTTATGTTGGAGAGGATGTGGAGAAAGTGGAACACTCCTCCACTGCTTGTGGGAGTGCAAACTCATACAGCCACTTTGGAGATCAGTATGGCGGTTCCTCAGGAAAATGGGAATTAGTTTACCACAGGACCCGGCAATCCCCCTCTTAGGCATATACCCAAAGGATTCACATCAATGCAACAAAGACATCTGTTCAACTATGTTCATAGCAGCACTATTTGTAATAGCAAGAACCTGGAAGCAACCTAGATGCCCTTCAATTGAAGAATGGTTAATGAAGATGTGGCACATCTACACAATGGAATACTACTCTGCAGAAAAAAATAATGGTATCTTGAAATTCGCAGGCAAGTGGATGGCACTTGAAGAAACCATCCTGAATGAGGTAACCCAGTCACAAAAAGAGGAACACAGTATGTACTCACTCATATATGGATTTTAGACCTAGATCAAATGATCACCAGCCTATAATTCACATCACCAGAGGAACTAGGATACAAGTTGTATTCTAAGAGATTCATATAAAGTCCCTCACAGAACTGGGAAGGGACAAGTCCCCTAGACCTCAGGTATAGTGGGGGAGGACAGCTAATGGAGAGAAAAGTAGGAGAAAATGAGAGGGAGGAGAGGAAGGCATGTCCGACCAGGAGGATTGAGCCTGGTTAGGAATGGAAAATAGGAAAGAGAGAGAGAGAGAGACAGAGACAGAGACAGAGAACATAAAAGAGGGAGCCAATATTGGTTTGAAGATAAAGTTGAACACAAAGAAAGGTCGAGGGAACTACAAGACTGCTCCCAACTAACAATCTCAGCTTCCGTGGAAAGGCTATCATAAATGCCCTTCCCGGAGAGTGAGATCAACAACTAACTTCTCCATGGAGTCCTCAACTAATGCCTGTTGAAAACAGGAGCAAACACCCATACATAAACACTGAGTCAAACTAGAACCCAGAAGCAGATGGAGAGGACAAGACCATGCGGTAGAAGTACATAGAGACAGCTTACCTGAACAAGGGAGGAGCTAAGGGCCACTAGACTGATAGCTGGGAAGCCAACAGGGGTCTGACTCAGACCCCCCTGAATATGGGTCTCCAGCCAGAAGGTCTGAGCAGCCTAAGAGACCTCAGACAGTGGAGCCAGGATGTATCCCTGGTGCACAAAAGGACTTTGCAAACATATCCCCCATGGAGGGATAACTGCCTTATTCTAGAGATAGGAGAGAAGCCCTAGTCCCTACTTCACAGGACCTGTCAGATCTACATGACCCCAACTGGATGGCATTCCCCTACATATTGTATTGTGGTGGGGGGTTGGGAGGGGAGGGTGTTTAGAGTGCATGGGAGAGGGTAGAGAGGGTAAAAGGGAGGGAAGGAGGGAGGGAGGGCTTTGGGGGGGGAGGGAGGGAGGGAGGGAGAGGGAACTGGGATCGACATGTAAAATAATAATAAAAAAAAAAAACAACGCTTTGACTCCAAAATTTAAGTTGAAGAACAAGTTACTGGGGAAAAGTATTTCTATTTTTGTTTCCACAGAAAATGAAAAGATGTGGGTTCCTTCCGGGCTATTGTGGTTTGATCACACCAGAGCGCCTGAAAAAGAGTGCAGGCTGGTGCTATATTCTAAACAGGTGGGCAAAACAGCCCTAGAGAGTACAGCGCGGAGATGTGTATATTTTTTTTTGGTCCCGGGGGCCGCCCCCTCGCGGGGGGGAGGGGGTAGGAGGAAAGGGAGCGAATTCACAAATATTTTTAATAAATGTTTTTTTTTTTTTATAATTTTTTGTTATATAATAAAAAAAAAAAAATAAATAAAAAAAAATAAAAAAAAAATAAACTGTCTGGGGAAGAAGGCTGAGATAAAACTATTAGAGTGAATAGAATTCCTTTCTCAGGAAACTAGAGATCTTCAGTTTCTGTTAGAAATGTTTGATAAAGCTTTTCCTTGAGAATATTCAGATATACCATCAATTGAGTTATTCTTTGTTTATTTCCACCCCAAAGCTGAGATTTTAAAATTGCCAAGATTTTTATGAAGTTTTTTTTTTTATGATCATACCTTCTGAAAGTCACATATCGATAATTTCAGAGGCAAAATCTGAATCCATGATTCAGACCAATGATAATCATTTTGAATATTTTCCATATTGTCAATTCAGTGTATTTCTAGATCACCACAATGGAGACCTGTACAAAAATGCTTATTGTCATTTACCACAGTATTTTACACCTTCATAATATATTGCATAATATATTGCTTAAGGCCTCATTGTACTATTTAATTTTTAGAATGTTAAATTAAAAGCCCATTCTTGTTTTTGCTTAGGCAAGAAGCTAAGAACAACACTGAGAAAAATGCCCAAATTGTAAAAGCAAATTAAGTTATATACCACCCAAAGGGAATTATTTTCCTTTTTCTTTTTGTCTTCAACTAAGATCTGTGAGAATCTAGTTCTGTAGTTTTCATTCCATTTTGTGTCTATAACCATTTTGTAGCTCATTTATCTATTCTACTCTCTACATTACATTATCTTTTACATGAAATGTAATATCCTAATGACAGAATAGCTAACCAGGACCTGCAGACAATGTTTAATCAAGATGCATGTTCAGACTCTCACTATTTTTAACACTCTGGAAAGACATGCCTTTCCTCTCATGAATCAACACCATGACCCACTAACTGAAGCATGAGGACAAAAGGAAGTTAATGCCTTAACAGATCTCAGTGTCAATCAGACTTGGGCACAGGGTATTATATATTATGTGACAACCACATCGAAGAGAATGGCCCACTTCCATTAAAAATTCATATTTTTAATCAACTAAAATTGCTATAAAATAGCTATTTTTCCCTTTTGAAGACTTCATAGAATTTGTCATTGAAGTGACCATTTTAAAAATTTCCTTTTCTTTTAGGAATATTATACATTTTCCAAGTTCTTCCTAATGATTGTTTTTGTCATTTCCTGTCTCTACATGTTGCTTTTGGTAATGTTTCCTCACTGAGAATGCAGCTCTATTGATCATGAGGATTGATAAAACATATCTAGCTGGATAGGAATTGACTTCATCCTTTATAACTCCAGGCCCATCCTTCCTAAAGTTGTACTCTGGATTGTGTTAACCTGTACATATAACAATATTGAAACTTCCCAAATTGTTACTCTTCCAAGATAGCTCTGGACTCCAATGTAAGTGAATCTTTACATTTTCTGATATTTCACTATATCTAATAACTCAATAGTAATGGTGATGTACCACAGTGGTTTAGTGGAAGGATTCAGTAGGGGGGAAAGACTCTTACTGCTTCAAGTAGAAAGAGAAGGATCTAGGAGTTTATTTGGAGGGTCTAGAAGAAGACCAGAGATATTTGCATATTATTGGCCAAAGTAGACTTTGGGAAGGGCACACCTGGTGTGATGAGAGAGTAAAGGAATGTTTTCATTAGCTATAGGAAATGAGTCAATCCTCATGATCAATGGAGAAGTGGAATAAATGTATACAGATTGGATGTGGTAATGTATAGTTGTAATTCTGGAATGTGGTAGGTAGAGGCAGGAAAACAGCTACATGGTGAGTCTGAGGCCATTGTGGGATACATAAAACCTTTCATCAAAAAGTCAGGGGAAGAATAGAAGACAGGAGAGAGAGAGAGAGAGAGAGAGAGAGAGAGAGAGAGAGAGAGAGAGAGGCACAGAGAGAGAACCTAATAGAGGGAGCCATTGTAGGATTGAAGAGAAAACTGAACCTAAAGAAATGTCGAGACCTACCGACTGACTCCAACTAACAATCTGAGTAACAGTGCAAAGGCTACCATAAACACCCTTCCCTGATAATGAGATCAATGTCTAACTTATCCACCATCATGGAGCCCTCATCTAGTACCTGTTGGAAACAGAAGCAAACACCCACAACTAAACACTGAGCAGCACTAGAATCCTGATGATGCAGAGAGGGAAGATAAGACCACGCTGCAGATACACATAGAGACAGCTGACCTGAACAAGGAGGAGCTAATGGGCCCCCAGACAGATAGCTGGGAATCCAGCATGGGACTGACTCAAACCCCCAGAATATGGTTCTCAGCTAGAAGGCCTGAGCACTCAGATATTCAAGTCAGAGACTGGTTCTTTGAAAATGAACCAAAGAGAATACAAAATTTTCTTTCTTCCTAAACCACAGAAAAGATGTTAGTTAGGTGGGTGCTATATAGGAAGGGACCAGTATGTATGGTGACCTACTTCTGGCTTTGTCCTTTAAAATACACCTATGTTATACCATGCACTAAAAATACAGAGTTGTACACAGAATACCCCCTAAATTATGAAAAACTTTGATATTAATTATTTATATATTCTTAGAAAATAAGTTATTCTGTAAGAACTATAAGGAGACATGGAGAAAGGTATCAAAGTTGAATTCTATAGCCAAGAAAGTGTGTTGACTTTCATCAGTAGAACAGACTTTGAAATACACCATATCTAATTTAAATTTAGTTTTCTCTGCTTGTCACTCCTGGCAGGGAAAAACTTCATGAATTTCTTTTCCCTGATAAATTGTTCCACAAGGCCAATAATATTTAAGTTATTATGATTCTTTTGTTCTCTACAGCATTTGAAGTGAGACACTAAAAAGATACTAAAGCCATTCAGCACCAGTCAGTGTCAGGTACACAAAAGCTTACATTTTACCAAATAGGGAACACAGAAGTAAACGACATTGGCCAGCAGAAAGAGAAATATGATACAGAGTTGAGGGAGGAGTAGTCCAAACTAGTCAGTAACAGATATCTTTGAGAGAGAAAGGGAAAGGGTGAGTACCTCTGTCTCATATTATAACTTTCCAGTTTCCACAAAGCTTGGTTATCTTAAATTTGGAGCAATTCCATCAGATTTTCTCAGCAGACATAAATCATGGGTTTGCTCTTGTTTGTTTGCCTAAGTGAAACTTTTCAGCAAACCTAGAAAAAAGCACAGACAGAAACAGTGAGGTCTTCAGCCATAATCAAGATCTCTCACTCTCTAAGCCACAGTGCTCATCCCCTGCATTTTGTTGTCCAACCACAGTGCTTGACAGTTATTTTGGTTTTAGCCAAATAAATGCTTAGTTGTTTCCTAGCACTTTAGTGAATGAAATTTTCTGAAAGAACTAAAAATCAATAGAAATAAATCTCATGACTGTCTAGGTATATGTGTGTGTGTGGGGGGGATCATGTATGCTAAGTAAGGAATAGGGGTGAAATTTTTGTTTTCTCAAACTGAAGGATCAGTCATTTTTAGTACCTTTAAATCTTCTCATGAACACTATGGTTTACTTCTTATATGATCACAGTTATTAATTTTGGTATACTGCCAAGGAAAACAAAACAAACAACCCCCCCAGCAGACTACAAAGAAATTTATGAGATATATCTCCAAATGCCTTTTATAATTAGATAATTGCCTTCCCAGATACTCTTGTTTGTATGTACATGGTTTTGCATTCCTACATTTAGAGCACTTGCTTTCAGCTCAGAAAACTTGCTTCAGTATCTTTCACCAAACAGAAATAGAGAACAAATAAACAACCTTTGCCTCCATCTTTATTTCACCTCAGCATTTCAAGACTCTTGGTTGATATAAGACTCTGGAGTGAGAGATCCTTCCATCAGTGACACCACAATTTAGCACATTCCACTACATCTGGCTTCACTTGTTTCCAAAGACCAATCATTTGTTAGTCATATCTGAGTCATCTTTATATATGAAGAATGATTTTCTCTTGCTGTTTTTAAGATTTTCTCCTCTTATCATTTTAATTAGGATGTGGCATAGAGTGGTATAGGATTATGTAGGATCCAGGATAGTGTAAATTAAGGTTTTCAATGAATTTTAGGCATTGTTCTTCTGTCATCACATTTGTACATGTCCTATTACTTTGTGATGCAGTCCCAGAATTCAGACACATTTTTCTGAAGTTCTTTCTTCATATTTTCATAGTTATTCTGCAGGTTGCTTGATCTCTCCCAATCTACCTCAATTTGTCCATTTCCTCCTACTTCTATAATGAATGTAATACAGGTTCCTTTTAATAATTATTTTCATTCAGTTATGCTTTTTTAAAATATGGAATTACCATTGCTTTTTTAAAAAAAAAGATTTAGCTCTTAGGGATTAATTTGGTGAGGAATTTTCATAACTCCTTCCTTTATCTATTTTAAATGAGATTATCTTTAGTTAATTGAACATACTACTCTAAATGCCTAAAGTCTGTCATTGTGCTGTTTTTGTTGTCATTTTTCCCGTGACTAGGTAACAATTTTCTGTTTCTCTTCAATTTTTACTTGTTGTTGGAAACTAGACATTTAACCTGTCCTATTTGCAATTTGTTTGCTAAGTTGCTTAATTGATTGACTCAAATATCTTAGTGAATAACTGCTCCAAACAAGAAAGTGAGTCACTTGGCATGGATTCTTGAGAAATAACATCTTGCCTTGGCCACTTACTACATTTTTTTTCCTCAGCTGTTTTGGTCACTGTGACATGAACAGCTCTGCTCACCATGCTTTTTTCCTACAAAGATGGAATGATATCTTTGAAACCATGAGCCAAAATAAACTGCTTTCTTAACATTTTCTATGACACATCATGACACAATGATAAATCACTAAGACAGTTACTCTTGCATCTTGCCCCTTATTGTTATATTCAACCATATATAACTCTTGATATGACCTAAATGCTAGCTTCACTAATTTCTGACTATTGCTTCATCATTTTCTATAGTGTCTCAGGGGCATAAATTGCTCCAAAGTCTTATACAACTTATTTCTAATATCTTTTTAAGTAGTGTTTTTGTTTGTTTTTAAAGTTAGTATTTGAAGTTTATTTTATTATCAATGTGTCTTCTTATCTTTTATCACTCTAATTTTATCTGATAAACTAGGTCTATAGTCTATATTCTTCTATGAATTCATTAACTGTTAAATTGTGTATTGTGGGGGGAAAATGTGTTTTTAAGAGTGACTTTAGGCTTTCCCTACACATTTCCTCAAGTTCTGCTTTTGGAGACAAGATATCCAAAGCTCTTTCCTTGTTTTGTTTTGCTCTCCCTGATGTGATTTCTCTCCTTTTTATTGAACTCTCTGAATGACTTCTTAGAAATGCAGGTCAGGGTAAGGGCTGAATTCTTGGAATGCCCTAAAGTACTGTTCTGGTCTCTTTGATTTCCTTCTACTGAATGAATCTTCCTCCCTCTGAGAATGCTGGGATGAGAAGAGAGGATCATAATTCTTTATCTTTTAAACCTGTGATGGCAGGATTCATAGCTGCTCAGCTACACTCACCAAGAACTTGTGAAATCTGAGGATAGTTGGAGTCAATGGGGGAAGAAATTAGAGTCTACAAGTCTTTCCTTCTCTGGGAAACCACCCTGTTTGTCTCTTAAAGAATATCTGTAAAGTTACAGAGCTTTATCTTCATGTCCATCAAGAGGCAGCTTGTGTCCTGAGGGAGCAAAGAGAGAGCAAATGGAGTTTTAGCATAAATACTAGACAGACCTCAGCTGCTGCCACTAATGAGATTTAATAGTGTTTGTGAATTATGGCGATATAGTTGTTGTGACTGTGTTGGGAAAGCTTCAAAGGCTTTAAGAGGTTGCTGTTAAAAATCTTGGGTGTTGAGTTTCAATTGTTTTACTATGGCTTGTGACCACAGCACTCCTTATTCTGCTTTCCCCAAGTGGAAATCCAACAAGTGAGACTTCCATATGTCAAATATGACACTATTTTTTATAATTTCTATTAGAACTATATTACCTTGCATTATAAAATGCAGGTTTTTAAATTTTTTAATTCACATATTTAAGGAAAAGCTTAGGTTTTCCCAAACCTGGAGTGGAAGTACTGTTCAGTAAAAATTTTTTGGAAGATATGTTTAATGACTAGAAAAGATTGCTTGTAATTGAAATTCCAATTATCTACATGTAAGCAGATGCTTTCAGCCAGCTTGAAGGCACTTGAAGAGTGTACTGTCTTACATATTCTTAATCTCCCTTTGCAAGCCAATTCTTCTGTCAAGACTTCTGTCAAGGCTCTCAGTCATGTCCCTGTCTAAAACAGAATGCTAATTGCTTTCTCCATTCTGTCTAGACTAAGAATTCTTAACGTCCCCATAGTATCCATGCCCATCTTTTAACTCTGTAGTATTCTTCATTATTGCTTACTTGAAATAAAATAGAGAATTGATGCATGTCAAAATATGTATGATTTATGCTATGAAGAAGTGAACAGTTTGGTGTGCTAAGGTTTGGTGGATTCCAGCATAAGACATAAGATTTTTAAGTGAGTGATAAAGAATAGTTTGTGGTTCATAGCAATAACCACATCGAATTAGCACCTTTCTTATTTAGTTCCCATTTCTCTTATTTAGTTTCTTGAGCCCCAGTTGTGATAAATTAACACCATGAGGGCCAGGTGACTGTAAATTTTGTTTAGGAAAAGAATCTCACGTCTTTGGAATTTTAAAAACATGCATCTGGAATTAAAAAAAATCTTGCAATTTTACCAGGAATCCTATATTTTCTAATATAGTCTCAGTGGAAATGTACAGCCTAGCAAAATATGTATTTATAGCTCAAGATGCTGTGTAATTCTGCCTCTTGCTAAGTGAGAGCCTGTCCTGAGCTTCCAAGGATTTTGGGTTACACAGTAGTTATTTTTTAATTTTAAAAAATGATAAAATTGCAACATTTTCCCTTCTGTTTCCTCCTTCAAATCCCTCCCTGCTCTCACTAATTGTCATTGTACACATCTATGGATGCACAGTCATTCTTATATTTTTGGTTGTGAGCCTAGCCTTTAATAGCTGACCCATCTTTCCAGCCCTCACAGTCATCCTTAAAAAAGACATTCTGGAACAAAGCTGGTAAGTAGTGCTTGTGTCCACAGGATGTGCATAAGTGCAGATGACCAATGAAAAATTGCTTACCATTGAGGAGAATTAGATTGGTTCAAGTGCCCTGCAGTAAAAACTAAAATAGCAATTTCCAGAAATGGAAACCTGCATTGGAAGTGGAGTATTTTCATATAGATGCAGCTTACACTTGCAAATGCCAGAAGTAAAAGGGTAAATACTTGTGACAGAAATATGTTCAGAATATGTAACAAAATTCTTATGTTATCATAAATTGAAGATGGACACATTATAGATATTTGTGAGAATGAAGGCACAGAATAATAGCCATAATCTGTTTGGTGAAATCATGGTAGTTTTGTGAAATCTGACCAGGACTTGTGTTAGGCTCCCCAGGGCACATACCACAACACTGTAGAGTAGGAGCTGCTCAGTGTCTAGAATGTGAAATCTTCACAGCCAAGTATCGGAGGCTAAGCTATTTAGAAATTCAGTATACAATTTCTACTGGGAAAAAAACATTGTAGGGTCCCCAAAGAGTGCTGGAAAGTGTCTTAAAATATATTAGCATTCATTTGAATCAATGAAAATCCATTGCTATTCTATTTGTAAAACTGACCCTCTTATTTTACTAATAAAAAAAAACTTTTCTAAAGCTCAGAGTCTAAGGATATTTCTAGTGTGGATCATAATGACTAAAGGGTTCAGTGGTTAGGTGTCCTTAAGTATCAAACTTTGGGAGGTTTATTTTTTATTAAGACACTGGAGAGTTGCAAAATAAACGCTAGGAACATACACATGGTTAGTGGAAGCTGTGCTCACAGGGCACGAGCTATGAACCTTTTGACAAGGCATTATCTTTGTCTCTATGCTTAGGAGCCTATCCTGTAGGCCATCTCTCCAATAATCCCATTTTGCTGCTGAGGCAACAAAGGCATAGAGAGGGTGAAAATTTTGCTCTGGGTCACAAGGACAAGAAACACCAGACCTTGTTCAGAGTCAGCATTCACTTTTAATCTGTACTATAAGGTAATTCACTGCTGGGTTCTGCTGTTTCTTTAAAATGTCCCCATATTCTGACTGGATCAAGTAGTCAATTTTAATTATTTACTTCTTTTATATATCTCCTTTTCCTGTTTCTACTGGTTAGCAAATTCAAAGTTGCTGTGAGCTGAAAAATCCACATACAGCACTTCTTTGAACTTTTTTTATTTTTGCTTTATAAGGCTCTCAATAGGATTGAATAGAAGAATAGGGCCTGGATTTGGTGCTGGGACGACATTGTGAAAGCTGCTTCCAGCATTCCTAAGGGCAGTAGAAAGCTGGTTTTCCCCCCCATAAGTGGTTTGTAACTGTGTTTGATTTTAAGGTTAACAAAGGAGGGAACAGGAGCAGGTGATGACTGTGCTGCGCTTGATGACTCCGGCTCCATTCGGGAGCACGTTTCTGTGGTGACCGGCTGGCATTGTGTAAGAATGATTATTAATCCTAACTATCACCAGGGCCTGAGCCAGATTAATCTCCATATGGCAGCGACACATGAGATCGGAGTGCAAACATCAATGTACACAGGTCCCAACCTTATCTACATGCTGGCATAGAGCGTGTCAGTTTCTAATTCTTCTTTGGGGATATATCATTTGATTCATGTGTGAAAGATCAGGGAGGAAAGAGTATAAATCCCACTTTTGTTCAGGCTTCTGGGCACTTGGAGCCTGCTAATTTCTGTAATACACATGATGTATGACAGAGTGGCAACCTCTTAGATTTATAGTCTCTCATTCGAGTCAATATTAAGCAGGCAACCATTTATTAACATTTGAAAGATAGAGACCCATGTTCTGGTTAGCAATACAAGTTTAGAGAATTTTGATTAGTGAGAAGCTTAGCTAACTCTCCTTACCCAAGCTGTTGATTTATGGCTATGGGTGAACATGGAGCATTGGAGACTGTATATCTGCACTTCATTTTCTCTCTGCTAAAATGTTCTCTTTATCTGACACATTTTTCCTGACCACACCACATAAAATAGGACCCTTCTGCATCCATGTCCCCATCTTTATATGCTGTCACAGATCTGTGAAGACTGTACTTCATAGTGTGACATGCTTTGAGAACAAGCTCATCTTTCTGATCTCCTGTTAAAACATAAACCTTGTGAAAGCAATGAGTGTGCCTATTTTCTGGCTATACACAAAGAGTACAGAACAGTGTCTGGCACATAGTAGGGCATCCAATAAATATTTGAAAAAAGAAAATGAACTGAATTGTTTGCAAAACTCGTATCTTTTCTCTGATAGCGGTGGGATAAATATATGTAAGATTGTCTAACATTCAAACTAAAAGACTTTAATTTGCACAGTGCAGTTGTCAGAGAATGTGTCCTTTAATGGCCATTAGCCCTTGTCCTGAGATGACTCCATGCTATTGAATTGCAAATATTTCTGCTTTCACTCAGAAGAAGCAGTAGAATTGTGTGTTAGCAACTAAATGATTCCATTTTTTCCCTAACATGCAATTTGCTATCTATAGAATAACTAGATTATCCTTAATGGCAAGACACAAATAATAAGCATTTTGATTAAGACAAGTTGGAGGAAGGCCAAAAGCTAATAAAAGTACGAAGGAGAAAAACTAATGTGGCCTCCTCAAATTAACTAAATTGACTACATAATGAGAAAAAAGTTTAAATTAGTTATCCAGTGGCCCAAAAATGAAGCATTAGTAATGCTTATTACTGGAAATTTGTGGAATCCAAAATTGATTATTCTATTAGGTTTTTTTCTTTAAAGCTTAATTTAACCAGTTGCCATAAAAATATAGCAAGCATTTCAGAGAAGGTCACTATTAAAAAGACAGGTGAGATTTTCCCCAGTAACTATTAGATATTGCTTATGTTATCAGGTACAATCATTCTACAGAGCCACCGGGTTTATGCAACAATTATTAATAAATATCTAAAAGGAAAGGCAAAATTCTCACTTTGTTAAAATTTTTAGGTAAATTCTAACATCTAGGCCAAGGCACTCAGAATGTCTTACACATTCACAGTTTTCATATATGGTATAGCGAGGCACAACATAAGGTAAATATACTGTTCAAAATTATGTGGAAAGGGTCTGCAAATGGTCAGTTCCCCCTGTCAGCCATTGGGAAGTACTATTTCTGGGTAGGCACCTTAATTGGTCACGCCTATCTAAATTCATTATGTTTTTGTCCTCTTTTATAAGGGTTTTTTCTCAGCCTTGATTGCCTTTCCCATCTCCAATATGCCTGCCAATGTCCTAAATTCAAACTCATCTGGTCTATCTTAGGAAGCCCTGCTTAGAATTCATCTCATTGGTCACTATTTACTGTAATACACTGTTACAGTAATGCTAATGACAAGATAGCAAAAATCAACACTAAGCTCTTGGACTGCTTTGGTAGAACAGCTGTTTAATTGCAATATTTTATTTGAGCTAAAAATCATCTGTTGTGGAATATTATTTTAAGATGTGTTACATTTATTCACGTTGTGGAACATTTGTTTTAATGATGCAAAGATGTGTTGCATTCTTACATACTGCATTTGTTTAACTCTGTAAAGTTGTGTTTCTTTGCCTGTCTAAAACATCTGATTGGTCTATTGAAGCCCTAAATGGCCAGTAGCAAGGCAGGATAAAGGAAAGGAGGGGCTGGCAGGCAAGGAGAATAAATAGGAGAAAAGGAAGGAGGAAGAGAGGAGAGGAGGGTGCAGTGGCCAGCTACCCAGCTGTACACACTGGTAGAGTAAGAGTAAAAATAAGATACACAGAATTAAGAAAAGGAAAAAGCTCAGAGGCAAAAGGTAGCTGGGATAATTTAAGAGAATAGTTGGAGTGTGTGTGGTAGATAAGTACATACAATATATTTGATACTGAAAGTATAAATTTAATATAAAGCTCCACAGCTTCTGTTGTGAATGCCTATTTTAACAGTTTGCTGAGTTGTATAAACAGGGTCTTGTTAATTTTCATTTGTGATGTATTTATTGACTGCAGGTTTATTTTTAAGTAAAATCTATAATATTAGAAAAACATAGACAAATGCTTTATTTATTTACCCAAAATTTATCATAAGATCATGCATTTGTTCAGGGATTCAGTAGCTAACCTAGGTAATAGCTGTTCCTTTATAAATCATAGAAACTCCTTAATAGAGTTTGTTATGAGGATAGGGTGGTCTTAAACAGAGTATCATTTGCTATGTGTTCCTTCATAGATTATATGAGTTTAATCTACAGAGAGGAGTTACAGCTCCCTTCCTCTCTCTCTCTCTCTCTCTCTCTCTCTTTTGTACACAAGGAAACTAACACTGGGTAGTCAAAGTATCTACCTTGTTCTCCTATTGATTTCTGGCTCACCAAAAGAATGATTGAAGTAGTAACTACCAGATGGACAGGCAGATAGAAAGACCTAGATCATGGATAGAGTTCTGAGAATTTGAGGAGAGACAGAAGATATGCTGAAGAATGAAAAGTCCTGGGGAGGAAGAGTGTTGTTAACTGGAAGTTTGATAACTATTGTAGGATTTTTTTTATTGTGGTGTGTTGTTACATAACTCATGTTATGCTGCACTATTCTATATTATGTAATATTATAGGTGAAGCTGGGAACATATTTACAAGAAGAGAAAAATTTAGAAGTCACCATAGAGACTATACTAGTGGATCAGTAACTGAATTAAAATAACTGTTCAGCAGATAGAAAAGGGAGAAGAGGTGGGATATAAGTCAGAGGTACTCAATAGGATGGACAGAAAACGTTTTCAGAGGGAGGTGAAACTGAGTGAGAAATCAAGGGTTGTACTGATTTTTGATAAGGGAAAGTGACGGAAAAAGCTTTCCACCTAGAACAGTATAGCAACAGTGAAGCACAGCTGTGCTTGAAGTTGTGTGAAACTTGGCTGGGCAGGGGAATATTTGGAAATTCCTTTCCCCAGAGATCTCTGTATCTGGAGAGCAATCGTAGGGAAGTTGCCAGACCAAACTTATGGAGATCTTTAAGCACAATCACGAGTTGACAGAGACATCTCATGAATATTGATACAATGTGGTTTACAAGTCGGAAGTAAGCTCAAGAAAATTGGAAGCAAGCCAGAGCATTTAGAGGTTGATTGAGAGATGCGTTAGAGCCTGATTACCTCAGTGTTCCCACATGTAATAATTAAATCTGCTAGGATCTCATGACTCAGAAAAATGAGATTTAGTTTCTGATTTGTACCTTTTCCTGGTAAGGGAAAAGAGGGCTTTTTATGGGGGAAGCATGTTAGAAATGGAGTCTTTCTTGAGTCATTGTTGAGGCAATACTGAGTGCTTCACCTTAGGGAAAACATATTCAGGTAGCTTCTAGCTCTAGGAGTGGCCAGAGTCTGCCTTAGTGTCTGAGGGACACTTCGTCTTATGGCACTGCTTTTTGTGGCTAAAGGAAGTAGTCTGCAGGTCTGCTCACTTCTGCCTTGTCTGAAGCAAAGAAATGAGAATCTTATCACACAAGGGAACAGACAGACAAAGTGAAAATGTCTGGGCAAGGCAATGTCTTATTAGGAAAAGGGTGTGCCAGAACCCAAAGGGGCTAGTAAGCTCTCTGGGACAGGAAAGTCCATTGACTTTTATTCTAATGAATGTGGTGTCTGGCCTCAGTCTAGCTCTTGGTGTGAGAGCTACCTCTGACAGTACAAAACAATTTCTATAACTAGACTTGTGACAAGAGGAAGGCAGGAACAAAGAGCCGAGGAGGGCATTCCATAGTGGGTTGTACAGTGCCAAAGTATATATGAGGGTGACTGACAGGTTGAGTTTTTTGTTTGGAAGTTATTCAAGGTTAATATTCTGATTGGAAAGAGGGTTGAAGTAATTGTTTCCATAGGTTCTTACTGATTCCTTATGGGAAAACAATAAAGTGATTACCAAGTCAAAGAGGTAGTGGTAGATGGTAGCTGGTGCTGTTAAGTTGTGGAAGTGAGGTGGTATACACTAACAACTATATTCCTGACTCCTTTATGCCATTCCAAGAACTGTTTCTTGTCCTTCCATTGGTGACTTTATGTTTGTTCTTATCTCTTATTGACAAAGGATAAACTAGACCATTATGGGCCACATCAAGTTCCAACTTGTGATGATGAAGAAAAATGTGACTTTGTCTCAGAAAGCACATGTTTCTAGTGGGCACTCTATATTCTACTTTGTTTATATTCTAGGACCTAGAATATTTAGAACACCTTACTTCAGTTCTTCACCCAATTATTTCCTTTGCTGTTTACTATGCCAGTGGCCATTTCTGGTAGTGAAGGAGGTTCTAAAAGATCTCACGTTCAAACGAGTTGACTATAAACCACAGTTTTATGAAATTACTGCAAATCACACATTTCTCTCATTCACACACATTGGATTTGAATCTCTGCAAAGCAGACTAGTTCAGCAAAGGATACACATGGACATATCTGATAAAGACTACACAATATTTTCATTTTCTCCCCAAGTTTCCAGCATTTGCCTGGTTTCATTTCCCACATGGCCATCTGAGATTTAAGCCTGCCAGCATGGCTATAGATTTCCCAAGGACTGCGTGTCACTGGAACTTACCACCCAGTCAATCAGCATTTCCTGTGTGAGACATCCATTTTTTAAATTTAGTTTTATTTTATTTTAATGAGTGTTTAGCTGCATGCATTATCTGTGTACTACATATATGGCAGTACCTGTAGAGGACAGTAGAAGGCATAGGATCCCTAGAACTAAAGTTATGGATGGCTGTGAACAACCATGTTGGTGCTGGAATCTGAACATGGGTCTTCTGAAAGAGCAGCCCATGCTCTGAAGCACCGAGTCAACTTGGTGGAGTTAAGGAAAAATATCCCCTAGTAGAAATGTATTATTTGCATGGCAACATGAAAATGAGAGGAGGGAGAAAGTTCAAGAAAGAAAAGGGTAAAATAGAAATCCCATTTCATGTTTGATATATTGTCACTCCTGCTGTCAAAATTACCTTAATAACCCTGGTAGAGACTAAACATTCTAATCCCTGATATCATTAATGACATCTCTAATTAACTTTTATTCTCACCTGGTATTCAGTCCTTTACATAAATAATCTACACAAAACTAAAACTAAATAAAAGAATTTACCTATATAGACTCACTGACAAAGGAAAGAAAAAAATATAGGATTATAGAAACATCAGAAAAACTGAAAAGAAAATTAAAGCTGTATTTCACAAGTTAAGGGGAAAAGATTCCTTATTAGTTCATCCATCTCATTATCTTCTCAAAAGATGTTTCAGTACTTCTTTTCATGAACATTTTTTTTTTTAAAATTTTAGTGTTATCTTACTTGACTATAGGTTCAGATGTCTGGAGAAAAACATGTTATGTTCAAATGTTTATCCCTACTTGTGATAATAATTTCAGAAACCAGTCATCTAAATGCTCTAATATCTTCGACAACAGAAACAGGGAAAATGCCTGAACTGCAGCTAGAACTATTTAAGTTTTAGAAATAAAGACATTTCTTGGATATTAAGAATATACTGCACTGAAGTAGCTATTAATACACTAAAACGTAATATATATTCTGAGCCTTGGCTTACTACATTCCTAATAACAACTCAAGTATGTATATTCCAATAAGATTTATAAACAATGGAGCCACAGTGACTCAAATATACGAGTGTATTTTAATATTCCAGTACTCAATAGAAGAAGCCAAGAAACACCGAGTATCTTGCCCAAGGCTACGTGGACAAGTAAGTAGTAAAAATAAGCTGCAATCAAACTACTCCAGAGACTGAGGCAAGAATATCACATGCTCAAGGTCAGTCTGTGTAACTCAATAGGACGACTAATCTATGATCCTTGTTCTTGATTGTCAGCTTGACTGGATTTGGCACCATCTCAGATATATCTCTGGGCATGGCTATTAGGGAATTCTAGAGATAATTATCTAAGGGGAGAAGATTTGCATCAAAGTGAGTGATACCTTTTAACAAGTTGCCCAGATATAGAGATGCCCAAGGAGGGGAGGACATTGTATACAGTCATATTTAGTTTTTCTTCTTGAGTGAGCATCTATCCCTGCTAAGATCTCCACTGACCACAGACTCCTAGTTCTTTGTCCTTTCAATACCAATGACCTTCCAGGGAAATTCTAGGCTCTCAACATTGGACTGAGACTACTTGAACACACCCAGATTCTTGATCTAGGCAGTTACTCAGTTCTCTACCTCTCCAATGCACAAATGGCCGTGTTAGATTATCCAACTCCTAGTGTATAAAAAACTTACTAAATTCCATTTTGTTAATTTGTTATTCATTTTACATATCCAAAATCCCCATCCCCTGCAGTCCCTCCACCTCTCCCCAACCCACCCTTCATCCACTCCAGAAATGGTGAGTATCCCTCCCATGGGAAGTCAACATTCAGTTTGAGCAGGAACAAGCCTCTCTCACCTGCATCAAGGCTGAGCAAGGCATTCCATCATACTGATGAATTCTAAAAAGCCAGGTTATGCACCAGGGGTAGATTCTGGTCCCACTAACAAGGGTCCCACAAACAGACAAGGCTATACAACTACACACACTGAGGGCCTAATTTAGTTCTGTGCATGTCTAGAGTTCTTAAGCTCCCACAAGTTTGGGTAAGATGTCTCTGTGGGTTCCCATTCATGATTTTGACACCCTTGCTCATATAATCCCTCTACTTTTTCTTTAACTGGACTCCTGCTTGGCTGTGGATCTCTGCATCTGCTTCCATCTGTTACTGGATGAAGGTTCTATGATGACACGGTAGCCACCAATCTGATTACAGGAGAAGGCCAGTTCAGGCACCCTCTCCATTACTGTAGGAGTCTTAGCTGGGGTCATCCTTATAGATTCCTGGGGATTTCCCTGGGGGGGAGGTAAAAGGGAGGGGATTTGGGATGACAACATGAGGGAGCTGGATGGGCTAATTGGGGGAGAGGTAAAGTGGGAGAGCAATAAAAGATATCTTGATAGAGGGAGCTATTATGGAGTTAGTGAATTCTTTTGAAAGTATGTATAAATTCTATTGGTTCTGGTGTTCGAGAGAACCCTACTCAAAACATATTTTGTTGCCAAGACTTGTTTTAATGAAAGAGAACTGTAAAGATGAATTTCTCCAGTAGATTTTGTTGTTTATGCAACTGCCTCTTTATTTCAACTACACTTGTTAAAGGCTCTCCAGAAAGTATGGAGAACACTAAGGATCCATGAGGTAGACCACTTATAAGTACATTTGATATCCCTTGGTGACCACTTATGACAGGCAAGGATTTTTATGACTATTGTTGGTTGTTTTTTACTCTTTGACTCTTTTGTTCTTTGTGTTTTTTTTTTTGAAGGGGGGAACTGCCACCCAGCTTCAAAATAAAACATACATGGAATCTAATTCTTACTTACAAATGCCTGGCCTTATTTCTAGCCATCTTTTCTTATCTTAAATTATGCTATCTATCTCTTGTCTCTAGGTTTTTACCTTCTATATGCCTTTCTTCACTTCTTACACCATGGCTGGCCCTAGTGTCCTCCCCTTTTTCTTTCTCCTTCACTCCTTGATCTTCCCCCTCCCCCTGTCCTGCATATTTCTCTTCTTATTTATTCTCTCATCTTCCAGACCCACCTATCCTTTCTCCTGCCTTGCTATTGGCTGTTCAGCTCTTTATTAAACCAATTGGGTGTTTTAGACAGGATAGCTAACACAGCTTCACAGTTAAACAAATGCAACTTAAAAGAATGCAACACATCTTTGCATCATTAAAACAAATATTACATAGCATAAACAAAGGTAACATGTCTTAAAATAATATTCCACAGCATATGACACTTATCATATGTAATAAAGCTATGGAATATGTTTTGTTGCCAAAGGTACCTCTGAATAAAGAAATAAAGGAAAATGATGAGTTGAGAGATCCAAATTTTCAGCACCAAATACAATTAAACAATATAAGGGATTCTAAGAGTGCCTTGAGACAGAATAATCACTCCTGTAGCCACAGCATGAACTTTCTACAAAACAGATGGAGTACTTTATCTTAAAATTGGCTGACTCATAACTGAGTCTCTGTTTAAAGGGTGACTTCAGTCAGAATTAGGGTGATAATTGGAAAAGTGTGGGATCTTGCAACTTGGGATAGAAAATAAGTGAGAAGACCTAATGAGGCCAAGGACATTGAAATCTCTGATTTTGATGTGTTTATTTTTCTCTATGTAGTCTCCCTACCCTTAGTGGAAGATGTATTTCCACCCCTTGTAATATTAGTCTATCCATCCTCATCAGGGGAAGAGTTAGTCCTGCATTACATATGAAACTGCCAATGTTATTTCCTAAAGGAAACACTAAACAAGACAATACTGATGTCCCTTGTGACTCAACTCTCACCATCTGTACTTGCCTCTAGGTCTATAACTAGACTTAAGTTTCAGCAAGCCCATTGAGATGAGGTACAATGGGTTATTCATGAATTGGTGTGCCACATCCCTAGGTTACCCTGTTCAGTACAATATTGTTAGTTGTGTCCATTTACTCACAAAGTGAACATCTCTTTACTGTGCAGTAGAATTTCATTGTGTATATGTACCACATTTTCATTACCCATTCATCAGTTGAAGGGCATTTAGGTTGTTTCCACTTCCTAGCTATTGTGAATAAAAAAAAAAAAGTGGACATGTTTAAGCAAATATCTCTAGAGTAGGATATAAAGTCCTTTGGGAACATATAAATAGAGTTTTTACTTGGTCTAAATAATAAAAACCCTGAGTCAGATATAGAGGAAAATGCTGAGAGATCAGAGAGAAGGAGCAAGCCACAGCCACACCTTACTTCTTAGTGTCTCAGCAGACAAGAGAGTGAGTTGCTATTTCTTCCCACTTATATCCTCTCTCTACCTAGGCATATTACTTCCTGCCTTTGTCCAGCCATCTCACTTCCTTTCTATGTGTACAGGCCTTCAAACCTCTATTCTTAGCTAGTGGCAAGCTCAAATCTCTGATCTTCATACAGGCTTTATTTTTACAAGCAAGATATCACTTGCCATTGTAAAGAATAGTTGACTCATATATGTCTCCTTTATGTCATAGGTATATAGGAATTCCAGGTATCCACAGGTAAATTAAAGAGGAGGCACTTGGTATTTTGGAACAAGATTTTAATGTTACATTCAAATAATTATTCTTTCTTTGAGAGAGAATCCCTAGTATTCTACTGAACCTTAGTGGAAACAAGACATTTTGTAATGTTCCACCACTTTGCCAGGTGATCTGAGCTGGTGTGACCCACCAGCTGGGTGACCCACCAAACCATAAAGTTCATTGGTGAACATAAATCATACATCCCTACATAAAACAAGAGTATATATTATCATGGGTATGCAGGTTCTAATAGCATGCATGATAGGGAAAATTTGCCCCATTACTTGATTACTCCTGCTCTAATATACCTGGGCCTCCTGAGATTTGCCTTGTGATTAAAGAAAAAAATAAAACTACAGTCTGGTATATAGATGTGTGGTTTGCTTATTAAGCAGATACCATTCAAATGTATGGAACTGTAGCATCCATGAAGGGCTGTGAGAAATCTTTGAAGCTGGGTGGTTGTAACTAGTCTTTTTTCATCCCACCAGCCATGACATAGAGACTTCTTATTGATTATGAAAGTGTGACCTATAGTTTAAGCTTATTCCTAACTAGCTCTTATAGCTTAAATTAACCTGTTTTTATTAATCTACATTTTGTCATATAGCTTTTTGCTTCTTTTTTCATTCTGTATATCCAAATCATTTCCTGTCTCTTTCCCCAGAAATCCTGTCTATATCTCCTGCAGGGCACAGAAGCCAGTCAAGGATGGCACTGGGGGGAAGTCAGATGGGCCAGTCCTGAGTTGTTTATAAAAAAAAGATGATTGGTTGCCTAGATGGAACCAGATGAGGTCACTGCATGAACAGCTGGTGTTCAGTAGGCAAAGTATACTAGATACATGATAGGCTGACCCCCTTTTTTAAATTTAAATTTGAAACAAGGTTGTTTTACATGTTAATCCCAGTCTCCTCACCCTCTCATCCTCCCCTATCACACCCACCAAACCCCAGCCCATCCCCTTTATGCTCCCCACGGAGGATAAGGCCTTCCATAGGGAGTCTTTAAAATCTGCCATATCATTTGGGGCAGGGCCTAGGCCCTCCCCCAGGTGTCTAGGCTGAAAAATTATCCCTCTATATGGGATGATCTCCCAAAGTCCATTCGTATATTAGGGATAAATACTGACCCATTGCTAGAGGCACCATAGACTGCCAAGTCCTCGTAACCCATGTTTAGGGGGGTCTGGGTCAGTCCTATGCTGGATTCCAAGCTATCAGATTGGGGTCCATGAACTCCCCTTGTTCAGGTCAGCTGTCTCTGTGGGTTTCTCTAGCCTGGTCTTGACCCCTTTGCTCCTTACTCCCCCTTTCTGTAACTGGATTCCAGGAGTTTGGCTAGTATTTAGTTGTAGGTGTCTGCTTCAGCTTCCATCAGCTACTAGATGAAGGCTCTAGAGCCTGTGTCAAAAGAAACAAGCAAAAACCCCAAGCAAACAACAATGACAACAAAACCAAAACAACAAGAAAAGGGTAAATCTTTGTAGTTGGCTGACTTTTTGAATAGGGCTCCTGGTTGTGTACTTCTCTTTAGAAGGAAAAATTACACAATGTATATTTATACAAAGATTCATGGGCTGTAGTCAATGATTTCGCTTAAAGGCAAGGAAATTAAAAGGGACATGATTGAAAAATCAGTGAGAAATATTTGGGTACAGTTTTATGAACAGACCTCTCCAAATGGGCAAATAATATGAAGACATTTGTGTTCAATGAAAATTCTCACTATAAAGTGACCTTAGCAAAAAGATGTAATAGATAAGTAGATAGGATAACACATTAAGTAAACAATTCCATCTTTTTTTCTCAGCCAGGCTTCTAATTGCCCAATTGGCCTATGAACAAAATGGCTGTGATGGCAAGGGTAATGGTTACGCATGGATTCAGAAACACAGATTCCATTCACCAAGGCTGACTGACCTGGCTATGGCTGCTGCAAGTGCCCAATCTGCCATCAATACAGACTAACACTAAGTGCCCAACATGGCATCATTCCCCAGTGTGACAAGCCAGTGACCAGGTGGCATGCTCATTACATGGAACTTCATTTTTAATGGAAAGGGCAAGGCTTTGTCTTTATTTGAATAAACACTTGTTCTGGTGTGGTTAACCTTTCCAATGTGCAATGCCCCTGCCAAAACTACTTCCCACAGTAGTGTATTTTACAGATTGGTATCCCATACAAGATTGCTTCTGACTAAGGAACTTACTTAGCAGCTAAACAAGTGAGGTGGTGGGACCATGCTCATAGAACTAACTGGTTTTATTGTTTTCCCAGAATCTGAATCATCTGGTTGTTAAGATAATGGAATGTGCATTTGAAAGCAAAATTACAGTCCCATTTAAGTGGTAAGAGCTTGGAGGGATGGGAAGAGGTAGATGCTCTGAATCAGTATCCCATATATACAATGTATCCATCCTGGAAGCACAGTAACCATTCCATTGAACTAGAAGCTAAGTCTTCCTTCAGCCACTGCCACGTTGGACTCTATATACCATAAAGTCTACATGCTAAGGAAAGAGTTATAGTAATAGCAAGTTGGACTACTACTCCTCCATGGACCTATGAAAGTCTGAAGTGCAAAGGAACTCTTAGAGTAGATCATCTATCACCATGCCTGTGATTAAAGTCTAGAAGAAACATCAACCAGGTGAAGATCCAAGATCTGCTAAAGTGCTCCCTGGGACTGAAAGGAAAACTGAATGGGTAAGAGAAGGATGTTAGAAATACCATCAATGGGGCTAAAGAGATGGTTCCATGGTTAAGAGCACTGGATGCTCATCCAGAAGTCCTGAGTTCAATTCCTAGCAACCCTTGGTAGCTCACAACCATCTGTAATGAGATCTGGTTCCCTCTTCTGGCATGCGGGTATGCATGCAGGCAGGACACTATACTAATCAAACAAACAAATAAATAAATCTTTTTATTTAATTTTATATAACAAAGTCCAATTAAATGAAAACAAACATTTATACACAATATTTGGGAATTTGGGCGTCGTTCTTTCCAAACTACTTCCTGCTGGTAAGGGGCGCTGTCTTGGGGGGATTCGAAGAAGATTCAGATATCCTGGCTGTAGTCTGTAGGGCTGTTTTGTCCAGCTGTTTTGAATGTAGGATTAGCTTGTACTCTATTTCAGGCGGTCTGGCGTGATCAAACCACATTAGTCTGGAAGGAATCCACATCTTTTCATTTTCTGTGGAAACAAAAATAGAAATCCTTTTCCCCAGTAACTTGTCCTTCAACTTAAATTTTGGAGTCAAAGCATTTTTTAAATTTAATTTATTATTTTACATGTCGATCCCAGTTCCCTCTATCTCCCTCCCTACCCCCAACCCTCCCTCCCTCCTTCACTCCCTTTTACCCTCTCTGCCCTCTCACATGTACTCTAAACACTCTCCCCCTCCCATCCCCCACCCCAATTCCATATGTAGGGGAATGCCATCCAGTTGGGGTCATGTAGATCTGACAGGTCATGTGAAGTAGGGACTAGGGCTTCTCTCCTGTCTCTAGATTAAGGCAGTTATCCCTCCATGGGGGATATGTTCGCAAAGTCATTTTGTGCACCAGGGATATATCCTGGCTACACTGTCTGAGGTCTCTTAGACTGCTCAGTCCTTCTGGCTGAGACCCATATTCAGGGGGGCCCAAGATACCATTATTTTTTTCTGCAGAGTAGTATTCCATTGTGTAGATGTGCCACATCTTCATTAACCATTCTTCAATTGAGGGGCATCTAGGTTGCTTCCAGTTTCTTGCAATGTGCTGCTATGAACATAGTTGAACAGATGTCTTTGTTGCATGGATGTGAATACTTTGGGTATATGCCTAAAAGGGGGATTGCCCGGTCCTGTGGTAAACTAATTCCCATTCTCCTGAGGAACCACCATACTGATCTCCAAAATGGTTGTATGAGTTTGCACTCCCACCAGCAGTGGAGGAGTGTTCCACTTTCTCCACATCCTCTCCAACATAAGTCATCACTGGTGTTTCTCATTTTAGCCATTCTGGCAGGGGTAAAATGGTATCTCAAAATTGTTTGATTTGCATTTCCCTGATAGCTAAGGATGTGGAGCATATTCTTAAGTGTCTTTCAGCCTTTTTGATTTCCTCCATTGACAATTCTTTCTTCAGTTCTGTACCCCATTTTGTAATAGGGTTATTTGGTATTTTGTTGACTAGTTTCTTGAGTTCTTTGTGTATTTTGGAGATCAGCCCTTTGTCGGATATAGGGTTGGTGAAAATCTTTTCCCAGTCTGTGGGCTGCCATTTGGTCTTGTCCACTGTGTCCTTTGCCTTACAGAAGCTTCTAAGTTTGAAGAGGTCCCATTTATTAATTGTTTCTTTCAGTGTCTGTGCCCCTGGAGTTATGTTCAAGAAGTGGTCTCCTATAACAATTTGTTCAAGGGTACCTTCTTCTTTCTCTTCTAAGAGGTTCAATGTGGCTGGATTGATGTTGAGGTCTTTGACCCATTTGGACTTGAGTTTTGTGCATGGCGACAGACATGGGTCTATCTGCAGTCTTCTACACACCCTCATCCAACTGTGCCAGTACCATTTGTTGAAGACAGTGTCCTTGCCCCATTGTATAATTTTAGCTGTTTTGTCGAAAATCAGTTGTTTATAGGTGTGTGGGTTAATATCAGGATTTTCAATTGGATTCCATTGGTCTACCTGTATATTTTTATGCCAATACCAGGCTGTTTTCAGAACTATAGCTCTGTAGTAGTGCTTAAAGTCAGGAATGGTGATACCTCCTGAAGTTCTTTTATTGTATAGGGTTGTTTTGGCTATCCTAGGTCTTTTGTTTTTCCATATAAAGTTGATTATTATTCTTTCAAGGTCGGTGAGGAATTGTGGTAGGATTTTAATGGGGATTGCATTGAATCTGTAGATTGCTTTTGGTAAGATTTCCATTTTTACTATGTTAATCCTACCTATCCAAGAACATGGGAGATCTTTCCATTTTCTGGTATCTTCTTTAATTTCTTTCTTTAGAGTCGCAAAGTTCTTATTATATAGGTCTTTTACTTGTTTGGTAAGCGTTACACCAAGATAATTTATGTTGCTTGTGGCTATTGTAAAGGGTGATGTTCTCTGATTTCTCTCTCTGCCTCTTTGTCGTCTGAAAAAAGTAAGGCTACTGATTTTTTTGAGGTTATCTTGTATCCTGCTAGTTTGCTGAAGGTGTTTATCAGCTGTAGGAGTTCCCTGGTAGAGTTTATTGGGTTGCTTATGTAAACTATCATATCATCTGCAAATAGAGACAGTTTGACTTCTTCCTTTCCAATTTGGATCCCCTTGATCTCCTTTTGTTGTCTTATAGCATTAGCTACAACTTCTAGTAAGATATTGAAGAGATATGGAGAAAGAAGGCAGCCTTGTCTTGTTCCTGATTTTAGAGGAAGTGGCTTAATTTTCTCTCCATTCAGTTTGATGTTGTCAGTTGGTTTGCTGTATATTGTTCTTATTATGTTTAGGTATGTTCCTGTTATCCCTGACCTCCCCAAGACCTTTATCATGAAAGGGTGTTGAATTTTGTCGAAGGCTTTTTCCACATCTAGGGAGATAATCATATGGTTTTTCATTTTCTGTTTGTTTATATGGTGGATCACGTTGATAGATTTTCATAAGTTAAACCATCCCTGCATTCCAGGGATGAAGCCTACTTGGTCATGGTGGACGATTTCTCTGATGTATTCTTGAATTCGGTTTGCCAATATTTTATTGAGTATTTTTGCATTGATGTTCTTCAGGGATATTGGTCTGTAGTTTTCTTTCTTAGTTGTGTCTTTGTGAGGTTTGGGTACCAAAGTTATTGTGGCCTCATAAAAGAGTTTGGCAATGAACCTTCTGTTTGAGGAGTAATGTTATTAGTTCTTCCTTGAATGTCTGGTAGAATTATGAGCTGAATCCATCTGGCCCTGGACTTTTTTTTGGTTGGAAGGCTTTCGATGACTGCTTCTATTTCATTGCGGGTTATAGGTCTATTTAAGTTGTTTGTCTGTTCTTGATTTAATTTTGGTAAGTGATAGTAATCCAGAAACTTGTCCATTTCCTTTGAATTTTCAATTTTTGTGGAATACAGATTTTCAAAGTATGACCTGAAAATTGTCTGGATTTCCTCTGTGTCTGTTGTTATGTTCCCCATTTTGTTTCTGATTTTGTTAATTTGCATGTTCTGTCTCTACTTTTTCGTTAATTCGGATAAAGGTTTGTCTATCTTGTTGATTTTCTCAAAAAAACCACTCTTCGTTGCATTGATTTTTTTGTGTTTTCCTGGATTCTATTTTGTTGATTTTAGCCCTCAAGTAGATTCTTTCCTGGCATCTACTCCTGTGGGATGAATTTGCTTCTCTCTGTTCTAAGGTTTTCAGTTGGGCTGTTAATTCTCTTATGTGACTATCCTCTGTTTTCTTCATATGGGCACTTAGTGCAATGAACTTCCCTCGTAGCACTGCTTTCAAGGTGTCCCGTAAGTTCGGGTATGTTGTATCCTCATTCTCGTTGAATATTAGAAAGTCTTTAATTTCTTTCTTTATTTCTTCTTTGACCCAGGAGTGGTGCAATTGCACATTGTTCAGTTTCCAAAAGTTTGCAGGTTTTCTGCTATTTGTGTTGTTGTTGAATTCCAATTTTAAAGCATGGTGGTCCAATAAGATACAGGGGACTATTCCTATTCTCTTGTATCTGTTGAGGTTTGTTATGTCACCTAGTATGTGGTCGATTTTAGAGAAGGTTCCATGTGGAGCAGAGAAGAAGGTATATTCTTTTGTCTTTGGATGGAATGTTCTATAGATGTCTGTTAACCCCAGTTGAGGCATAACTTCTGTTAATTTTTTTTGTTTCTTTGTTGAGTTTCTGATTTTGTGGTCCTGTCTAGTGTTGAGAGTGGTGTTTTGAAGTCTCCCACTATAAGTGTGCGAGGTTTTATATGAGCTTTGAGTTTTAGTAGTGTTTCTTTTACGAATGTGGGTGACTTTGTATTAGGGGCAGAGATGTTCAGAACTGAGACTTTGTGTTGATGGATTTCTCCAGAGATGAATATGAAATGACCGTCTTCATCTCTTTTGACTAATTTTGGTTTGAAGTCTAACTTGTTAGATATTAGGATAGCTATGCCTGCTTGCTTCTTATTTCCATTTGATTGGAAAATCTTTTCCCAACCCTTTACCCTGAGGTAATGTCTATCTTTGAAGCTTAGATGTGTTTCTTGTATGCAGCAGAAGGATGGATTCTGTCTTCATATCCATTCTGTTAGCCTGTGTCTTTTTATAGGTGAGTTAAGACCAATAATATTGAGGGTGAGTAAGGACCATTGATTGTTAAGGATGGATTCTGTCTTTGTATCCATTCTGTTAGCCTGTGTCTTTTTATAGGTGAGTTAAGACCAAGAATATTGAGGGTGAGTAAGGACCATTGATTGTTGATGCTTGTTTGATTTAGGTTTGTTGTTGGCAGTGGTAATGTGAATATATTTGCTCTGCTTCACCTTTGGTTTCTCGTGTTATTGGATTATCTGTTGCCTACATTTTTGTGGGCGTAGTTACCTTCCTTGGGTTGGAGTTTTCCTTCCAATACTTTCTGTAGGGCTGGATTTGTAGATACATATTGGGAAATTCTGGTTTTGTCATTAAATATCTTGTTCTCTTCATCTATATTGATTGAGAGTTTTTGCTGGATATAGTAGTGTAGGTTGGCATCCGTGTTCTCTTAATACTTTTAGAACATCTATCCAGGACCTTCTGGCCTTGAGGGTTTCCATGGAGTAATCAGGTGTAATTTTGATAGGTCTGCCTTTATATGTTACGTGGCCTTTTTACTTGGCTGCTCTTAATATTCTTTCTTTATTCTGTATCCTAGGTGTTTTGATTATTATTTGTCGGGGGTCTTTTTTTTCTTTGGTCCAGCCGATTCGGGGTTCGGTATGCTTCTTGTACTTTCATGGGCATGTCCTTCTTCAGATTTGGAAAGTTTTCCTCGATGATTTTGTTGAATATTTTTTCAGCACCTTTGAGCTGGGCTTCCTCACCTTCCTCTATGCCTATTATTCTTAGGTTTGGCCTTTTCATGGTGTCCCACATTTCCTGGATGTTTTGTGTTAAGGATTTGTTGGATTTATGATTGTCTTTGATCGATGAATCTATTTCTTCTAGTTTATCTTCTGCGCCTGAGATTCTCTCTTCCATCTCTTGAATTCTATTGGTTATGCTTGTGTCTGTAGTTGCCGAATTTTTGCCTAGCTTTTCAATTTCCAGGATTCCTTCCGTTTGTGTTCCCTTTATTTTCTCAATTTCAGTTTTCAAGTCTTGAACTGTTTCTTTCACCTGGTTAATTGTTTTTTTTTTTTCTTGGCATTCTGTACTTTCCTTAAGGAATTTGTTCATTTCTTCTACTTTTTTATTTGTTTTGTCCTCCATTTCTTTAAGGGAGTTTCTCCAATCTTCTTTGAGGCCCTCTATCATTTTTATGATGGTAATTTTTAAGTCGTACCCTTCTGCTTCCTCTGCTTTGTTGTTGTGTTCCATTCTAGTTGGTGTAGATTCCCTAGATTCTGGTGGTGTCATGTTTGTCTTTCTGTTGTTAGGTGTTCTCTTGTATTGCCTTCTTCCCATAGCTTCTTCCAGCAGGTGTTGGTGGTGTATGCCCCCTCTCTCTATGGTACTTCCCTGATGGGCAGATTCAATATCTGTAGCTCTGTGGGGTCCAAGCTCTCTAGCAGGTTTCTCTGCAGACAGGGATCCAGGGATGGGGTCAAGGATGAGGATCCAGGAGAAGATGTAAGCAGGTACTCACAGTGGTGCTCTGGCCAATAGCTCTGGCCAATAACTGGCAGAAGAGGGCAAGGGCTGAGCTGGAACTTGAGAAGGTTTTACAGGATAGTGGGATCTCACTGGAAACTGGCGCTCTCCAGCTGAGACCTCATTCTTTGGCAGAGGCCAGGATTGGGGGTCAAGGATCTTGCCCGCAGGAACTCCGAGTGGACCCACAGAGATAGGTGGATCTCTGGGAGGGGCCCGGGACTCCAGCAGAGGACTGGAGGCGGGGTCAGAGACCAAGCAGGTGGAAATTACAGGTGGTCCCACGAGGATAGTCAGGTCTCCTTTGTTCAGAGTTGCTCCGAGAAGTCTCTGAAGTAGGGTGGACTGTTGGCCCCACCCTCTGTCCCAGTGCTCAACCAGAGCGGCAGGACAGTGGGTGGGGTAGGGCACAGGGTAGGGGGGGTAGTCTGGAGGTGGGGATGGGTGGGGGTGTATCAGAGCTCCAAGGGTGCTCTCGATGGGGACCGGAGACAGGAGCAGCAGGATCAGGGGCCCCAAATAAATGAAATCTTAAAAAAAAAAAAAAAAAAGAAAGAAAGAAATACTATCAATGCCACATGACCAGTTTCAGAAAAAAAAAAAAAAAGAATCCTAATTGTCATAGTGCTTATCTTGTATTTTAAGAATGTGTTTGTTATATAGACATGTATTAAGTAGATACCCATATATTTTTCTAAAATTCCTTTATCAATTGAATTCTTATCACAACTTGCATTCTGTTAAATATTCATTATCAGATTTAAAATACAGAATATTAAAAGAGTGACTTCCCTTAAAGGACTTCAGCACACACTTTAGAATGTGTTTTCCGTTGTGTATGTATAGATATAAAATGTTAGGTGGAACTATAGTTCTGTTATTAACTTGATTTGGAAAGTAAGTTTAACATATGGAGATGTGGGCGCATGCCAAATGACAGGATAAATGTATGGTAGTATTTATTAATTATTAAATTGACTAAATTTATGACTCTACAATTCCCAGCTTACACACACATATACACTTGCAAATCTGGGTTCCAAATACTGGAGAAAAATGTGATATTTCTTTTCCTGAATCTGGCTTATTTCCATTAATGTAATGATTTTCAGGATAATCCAATCCATTTTCTTGTAAATGTCACTATTTCATTTCTCTTTATGGCTGAATAAAATTTCACAGTGATTATGTAACATGTTTCCTTTACCCATTAACCTGTAAATGTACATCAAAGATGGTCCACTTTTTAGCTGTTGTGAATAACATGGCAATAAAAATAATGTGCAGGTATTTATGTGGGATACTGACTTAGAAACTTTGATATAGATCTCCAAGAATGGTGTAGTAAGAGTTTTGAATGGCTTGATCCTGTGCAGTTCTTATTCATACAGTCAAAACCACTGTGATAGTCTATATTCAGTAGCCCTGCCATGTCTTCTGCATTGCAGTAATCCTCTTCAACCTCCAACTCCTCCTCTGTAATAATCTCTGAGCCTTGGCAGGAGGGGTTCTAATTGAGATGGATACTTTAACCCAGATAATGTCATAGTGTCTGTATTTGCACTCTGACCGTTGAAGAAGCTTCTCTGAGGGGCATTGAGAGCTATGCTTATCTGTGGTAGGTTTACCCCTAGTGCCTGTAACCTATCAAAGCCACTAATTCTTGTCTAAGTGTGAGTTATATCTTGTGGAGTGGGACTTAAATCCTGTAATAAAGTGGTTGGTTACAGTCATAACATTTATGCTACTCTTGGCTCCAATGAAAGTATCTTATCACACTAGACAATACACCTGTTTATAGTTGTTTATATCCTTTCAAGGTACATTTGGTAGATTATATGTATGTATGAATTTATCTGTTGCTTCTAGATCTCCCATGTATTTGAAAGATAAACTACCCAAATAACTTGAATAGTTCCCTGTATTTCATTAGAATTTTTAGAACCACTAATTTTTTACCCCTAATTTTATTAACTTCAGTATATTTCTTTCTTTCTTTTTTTTTTTTTTTTTTTTTTTTTTTTTTAAGATTCAGCTCAGATTCTGTGATATCCTTCCTACCCTCTCCCTTGGGTCTGCTCCAATTCATGCCTTCATGCCTTCAAGTTTCTTTGGCTTATGTCTGCATTTCCTACAGCCTGGAGTCTCCACCGAAACTTAGGCTTCATTTTCACATCTTTAAACAGTGCCCTTTCAGGCACTTACAATGGAGTGACATCATGTTTCTTCATCTCATCAGCTCTCAGTGTGGCCCACGTGAAACCTCGACCGTGACATCATTCATGGCTGCAAGTCCAGTGGATAATATTGGCAACTTTTGCTGTCCCAATTGACAACATTCACATCAACTTGTGTGCCTCTAAGTCTTATCCTGAGGAAACACTTCTTTGACAGTTGTTTTTGAGCATGGGTTCTCTTTGCGGGCATTATTGACTCACGTCTCACTTTATATGCATTTCTATTTTTACAAATTGGAGCCTTTGGTGGGAAGGTTTCTTTTTGCTGATGCTTTTCTCTTCAACAATCTTAGCTTCTTTGTGTCACCCCCATTACCTGCAACTTTCTACCTGCTCACACTCCTTTCCTACCAACCTGCATATTTTCCTATCATCCTGACACCCCCACCCCCAATTAGAGATCTGAATATGTACACTACCCAGTAACCATACCAGAGGCTGAATACTGTTCTCCTGTGAAACTTCATCCATCAAATAAATGAGTCCATTATTTTAGTTTAGTCTAATTCCAGGTCTCAGAACATTGGATTTGGCTGTATTTTTTTTTCTCAAACATAACAAAAAATGCACTGTAATCCAGTTCTGAACAGAATCCTGTTAGTCTCTGAAATTTCTCCAGCCGAGCGAGCCTCAACTGTCCTCCTAGCTCTCACCAGTCTGGTCTTCTAAAATCCTAGCAGGTATACAATTAAGCTCTGATTACATCATTTTAGAGTTTCTTGAGCTTGAAGCTCCATATTCTTCCTATAAACCATTTTCAAAAGCCTGAAAATGCAGCAATCAGTTTTGTCATAGCAATGTCCTGACTTCTTAGTTGAATTCTTTTATTTTGTTCACTTTTCTTACTGGTTACAAAACAACAAAGCAACTTAAGTTTGAAAGTATAGTGCCATGGCATGAAAATTATGGAATCAGAATCATAAGATAGCTAGTCACATTGCTCAAACTGTCAGGAGCCAAGGACTGTGAATGTGGGTGTGAAGGTCATCTTTTCTTTTTTGTCCCTTGGAACTGAGGAGTGAACTTAGGGCCTTGCCTTTGCTAGATGAATGAATATTCTACCATGGGGATGAATCCTCAGCCCCCTATTTTCTCCTTTTGTGTAGTCTGGAATCCCATCTCATTGGTGCTGCCCATATTCAGCAGGGAGGGGGGATGTGGTGTGGTGTGTATATTCTTCAGTAAACTTTTTCTGAAAGCAAGCTCATAGACACACCCATGTGTCCCCATGGTGATTCTGTTACACTATTTACAAAATCAAACAGGAAAACTATTTCCCTCTTTTCAAGTGAATGAAGTTCCTGGTCTAGGCAGAGACCTAACATTATAGCTGGCCAGATAGATCACCTAGCCAAGAGACAACCCCTCAGAAGGGCAGAAACACCTTAAGTCATGCTAAAGATGTAGGAGGAATTATTGTCCCTTTAATGATACAGTGAATGACCCTTTCCTTCTCAGGATTCTTCCTGTTAGAACAGTTGCTTACAGAGTTGCTGTCATGTAACTTCATAAGTTAACCCCTCCCCAAGCTGTAAAATATTTCTTTTCCTTTTATTCTTCCATCTCTTTTCGGAGGACTTGGCTTTTTCTATTTTCTACTTTTTTTTTTTTTTTTTTTTAATCTTCCTCAGCTGAGAAGCTGCTGGAGGTTTACAGCATGTCACCTGGAGTTGGAGTTTTTGTTTTAAAATCTAAGAATATTATTCTGAAGCTTTGTTTGAGTCCATACCTAAATAATTTTTGTCAATGAGGCTAAGAACACAAAGAGGAAGCCCTTATTTCCCAGGTAACAATTATAAATCCACTCCAGTTCAGTGAAACTTAAACTTCACAGGTGCCTTTACCAATTACATGTTACTTAGAGACAACAAAAATTAGACTTAACATTTTTTTGTGGGGATCAGTTTCAAGACAGGGTTTTCCTGTGTAGCTTTGGAGCCTATCCTACCCTTTGTAGACGGAGGTTGTTCTTGACTTGCAGAGATATGCCTACCTCTGCCTTCCAAGTGTGGGATTAAAGGCATGTGCAACAATTACCAGGTTAGACATAGTATTTTATTTCAGCAAGGCAGTCCTTATCACTTTATTTTTTATTTGATTTATATTTATAAGGGTTTTTTTTTTGTGAAATGTTTACTAATTCCTGTAGCTTTTTTTTCTATTTGATTATACTGGTGTTATTTTCTCCTTCTCCCCTATTAAAATATAGGACTTGATGGTTTCCTGTGTTGGATATGATTGATTCCTTCCTAGATATCCTCAGCTCATCTGATGAAGTTTATTATTTTCTGTGATCCTGTTATTGAGGCTGTTTTTCTTCTTCCTCTGTGCATGGCATTACCTTAAGCATCTTCTGTAGTGCTGGCTTATAGTAACAAAATGTTTTAGTTCTTGCCTGTTTGAAATGTTCATTTCTCTAACAATTTAAAAAGATAGATTTGCTGAATATAGCAATCTGGATTGGCAGTTATTTACTCCTGGAGCTTGAAATATATCGCTCCATGATATTCTGATGTGTTTGCCTTTGTAGTGACTTACACATTTCAATTTGCTTTGTGTTTTTGATATCTTAACTACAATATATGATGGAAAGGATTGAAAGATTTGCACTTGAGCTTGGGTGTTTAAATGATTCTTTGTCTAGAGTGTGAGAATCTTACTGACCTGATTCTTTAAGACTCTTTAGATTTTATCTCATCCCCTTCCTTTCCCTGTGGATTCTTAGGTTTGGTCTATTGATCTTATCTTAGAGTTCTTAGGGGTTATGCATATGCTCATGGATCTTTCCTTCTTTGTTGGTAATTTAATGAAATGTTTCCGCAATTTGATACTCTAGTCTATACTATTCCTTCTGCTTATCAATTAATATTCATCTCTATTAGTGACTCTTGCCATTATGATCCTTTTGAAAAATCAAATTGATACGATGTGGTTTTTTATTTACTTTATATAACCAAGTCCATTTAAATGAAAACAAACATTTATAGAAAATATTTGGGAATTTGGGCATCGTTCTTTCCAAACTACTTCCCGCTGGTAAGGGGCACTGTCATGGGGGATTCGAAGAAGATTCAGAAATCCTGGCTATAGTCTGTAAGGCTGCTTTTTCCAGCTGTTTTGAATGTAGTATCACCTCGTACTCTGTTTCAGGTGGATTGGCTTGATCAAACCACATTAGTTTGGAAGGAATCCACATCTTTTCATTTTCTGTGGATACAAAAATAGAAATCCTTTTCCCCAGTAACTTGTCCTTGAACTTAAATTTTGGAGTCAAAGTATTTTTTTTTAAATTTAATTTATTATTTTACATGTCAATCCCAGTTCCCTCTATCTCCCTCCCTCCCAACCTCCCTCACTCCCTCCCTTCTTCCCTCCCTCCTTCCCTCCCTTTTATCCTCTCTGCCCTCTTACATGCACTCTAATCACCCTCCCCTCCCATCCCCCCACCCCAATTCCATATGTAGGGGAATGCCATCCAGTTGGGGTCATGTAGATCTGACAGGTCATGTGAAGTAGGGACTAGGGCTTCTCTCCTGTCTCTAGAGTAAGGCAGTTATCCCTCCATGGGGGATGTGTTCACAAAGTCCTTTTGTGCACCAGGGATACATCCTGGCTCCACTGTCTGAGGTCCTTAGACTGCTCAGTCCTTCTGGCTGAGACCCATATTCAGGGGGGCCTGAGTCAGTACCATGCTGGCTTCCCAGCTATCTGTCTGGTAGCCCTTTAGCTCATCCTTGTTCAGTAAGCAGTCTCCTATACCAATTTGTTCAAGGGTACCTCCTACTTTCTCTTCTAAGAGGTTCAATGTGGCTGGATTGATGTTGAGGTCTTTGATCCATTTGGACTTGAGTTTTGTGCATGGCGACAGACATGGGTCTATCTGCAGTCTTCTACACACCCTCATCCAACTGTGCCAGCACCATTTGTTGAAGACACTGTCCTTGTCCCATTGTATAATTTTAGCTGTTTTGTTGAAAATCAGTTGTTCATAGGTGTGTGGGTTAATATCAGGATTTTCAATTGGATTCCATTGGTCTACCTGTATATTTTTATGCCAATACCAGGCTGTTTTCAGAACTATAGCTCTGTAGTAGTGCTTAAAGTCAGGAATGGTGATACCTCCTGAAGTTCTTTTATTGTATAGGGTTGTTTTGGCTATCCTAGGTCTTTTGTTTTTCCATATAAAGTTGATTATTATCCTTTCAAGGTCAGTGAGGAATTGTGGTGGGATTTTAATGGGGAGTGCATTGAATCTGTAGATTGCTTTTGGTAAGATTTCCATTTTTACTATGTTTATCCTACCTATCCAAGAGCATGGGAGGTCTTTCCATTTTCTGGCATCTTCTTTAATTTCTTTCTTTAGAGCTACAAAGTTCTTATTATATAGGTCTTTTACTTGTTTGGTAAGCATTACACCAAGATACTTTATGTTGCTTGTGGCTATTGTAAAAGGTGATGTTCTCTGATTTCTTCCTCTGTCTCTATGTCGTCTGAAAAAAGTAGGGCTACTGATTTTTTTTGAGTTTATCTTGTATCCTACTTGTTTGCTGAAGGTATTTATCAGCTGTAGGAGTTCCCTGGTAGAGTTTATTGGGTCGCTTACGTAAACTATCATATCATCTGCAAATAGAGACAGTTTGACTTCTTCCTTTCCAATTTGGATCCCCTTGATCTCCTTTTGTTGTCTTAAGCTTTAGCTAGAATTCCAAGTACGAAATTGAAGAGATATGAAGAGAGAGGGCAGACTTGTCTTATTACTGATATTAGAGGAATTGCCTTAAGCTTCTCTCCATTAAGTTTGATGTTGTCAGTTGGTTTGCTGTATATTGCTCTTATTATGTTTAGGTATGTTCCTGTTATCCTTGACCTCTCCAAGACCTTTATCATGAAAGGGTGTTGAATTTTGTCGAAGGCTATTTCTGCATCTAGGGAGATAATCATATGGTTTTTCTTTTTCTGTTTGTTTATATGGTGAATCATGTTGATAGATTTCTGTATGTTAAACCATCCCTGCATTCCAGGGATGAAGCCTACTTGGTCATGGTGGATGATTTCTCTGATGTATTCTTGAATTTGGCTTGCCAGTATTTTATTGAGTATTTTTGCATTGATGTTCATCAGGGATATTGGTCTGTAGTTTTCTTTCCTAGTTGTGTCTTTGTGAGGCTTGGGTACCAAGGATATTGTGGCCTCATAAAAGAGTTTGGGAATGAACCTTCTGTTTCTATCTTGTGGAACAGTTTGAGGAGTAGTGGTATTAGGTATTCCTTGAATTTCTGGTAGAATAATGCATTGAATCCATCTGGCCCTGGACTTTTTTTGGTTGGAAGGCTTTCGATGACTGCTTCTATTTCATTGCGGGTTATAGTTCTATTTAAGTTGTTTGTCTGTTCTTGATTTAATTTTGGTAAGTGATAGTTATCCAGAAATTTGTCCATTTCCTTTGAATTTTCAATTTTTGTGGAATACAGATTTTCAATTATGACCTGAAAATTGTCTGGATTTCCTCTGTGTCCATTGTTATGTTCCCCTTTTCATTTATGATTTTGTTAATTTGCATGTTCTCTCTCCGCTTTTTCATTAATTTGGATAAAGGTTTGTCTATGTTGTTGATTTTCTCAAAAAACCAACTCTTCATTGCTTTGATTTTTTGTATTGTTTTCCTGGTTTCTATTTTGTTGATTTCAGCCCTCAAGTTGATTATTTCCTGGCATCTACTCCTACGGGGTGAATTAGCTTCTCTCTGTTCTAAGGCTTTCAGTTGCACTGTTAATTCTTTTATGTGACTACCCTCTGTTTTCTTCATATGGGCACTTAGTGCAATGAACTTCCCTCGTAGCACTGCTTTCAAGGTGTCCCATAAGTTTGGGTATGTTGTATCCTCATTCTCGTTGAATATTAGAAAGTCTTTAATTTCTTTCTTTATTTCTTCTTTGACCCAGGAGTGGTGCAATTGCACATTGTTCAGTTTCCAAAAGTTTGCAGGTTTTCTGCTATTTGTGTTGTTGTTGAATTCCAATTTTAAAGCATGGTGGTCTGATAAGATACAGGGGACTATTCCTATTCTCTTGTATCTCTTGAGGTTTGTTATGTCTCCTAGTATGTGGTCGATTTTAGAGAAGGTTCCATGTGGAGCAGAGAAGAAGGTATATTCTTTTGTCTTTGGATGGAATGTTCTATAGATGTCTGTTAACCCCAGTTGAGACATAACTTCTGTTAATTTTTTTGTTTCTTTGTTGAGTTTCTGATTTTGTGGTCCTTTCTAGTGTTGAGAGTGGTGTATTGAAGTCTCCCACCATATGTGTGTGAGGTTTTATATGAGCTTTGAGTTTTAGTAGTGTTTCTTTTACATATGTGGGTGACTTTGCATTGGGGCCATAGATGTTCAGAACTGAGACTTTGTTTTGATGGATTTCTCCAGAGATGAATATGAAATGACTGTCTTCATCTCTTTTGACTAATTTTGTTTGAAGTCTAACTTGTTAAGTTATTAGGATAGCTATGCCTGCTTGCTTCTTATTTCCATTTGATTGGAAAATCTTTCCCCAACCCTTTACCCTGAGGTAATGTCTATCTTTGAAGCTTAGATGTGTTTCTTGTATGCAGCAGAAGGATGGATTCTGTCTTCGTATCCATTCTGTTAGCCTGTGTCTTTTCATAGGTGAGTTAAGACCATTTATGTTGAAGGTTAGTAAGGACCATTGATTGTTGATGCTTGTTTGATTTAGGTTTGTTGTTGGTAGTGGTATTGTGAATATATTAGTTCTGCTTTACCTTTGGTTTCTCGTGTAGTTGTATTATCTGTTGCCTACATTTTTGTGGGCGTAGTTACCTTCCTAGGGTTGGTGTTTTCCTTCCAATACTTTCCGTAGGGCTGGATTTGTAGATACATATTGGGAAAATCTGGTTTTGTCATTAAATATCTTGTTTTCTCCATCTATAGTGATTGAGAGTTTTGCTGGATATAGTAACCTAAGCTGGCATCCGTGTTCTCTTAATACTTTTAGAACATCTATCCAGGACCTTCTGGCCTTGAGGGTTTCCATGGAGAAGTCAGGTGTAATTTTGATAAGCCTGCCTTTATATGTTACCTGTCCTTTTTCCTTGGCTGCTCTTAATATTCTTTCTTTATTCTGTATGCTAGGTGTTTTGATTATTATATGTTGAGGGGTCTTTTTTCTTTGGTCCAGCCTATTTGGGATTTGATATTCTTCTTGTAGTTTCATGGGCATATCCTTCTTCAGATTTGGAAAGTTTTCCTCGATGATTTTGTTGAATATTTTTTCAGCACCTGTGAGCTGGACTTTCTCACTTTCCTGTATGCCTATTATTCTTAGGTTTAGCCTTTTCATGCTATCCCACATTTCCTGGATGTTTTGTGTTAAGGATTTGTTGGATTTATGATTTTCTTTGGTCGATGAATCTATTTCTTCTAGTTTATCTTCTGTGCCTGAGATTCTCTTTTCCATCTCTTGAATTGTGTTGATTATGCTTGTGTCTGTAGTTGCCGATTTTTTTGCCCAGTTTTTCTATTTCCAGCTTTCCTTCAGTTTATGTTGCCTTTATTTTCTCTATTTCAGTTTTCAAATCTTGACCTGTTTCCTTCACCTGTTTAATTGTTTTTTCTTGGCTTTCTATACTTTCCTTAAGGGATTTGGTCAGTTCTTCCACTTTTTTTTTTGTTTTGTCCTCCATTTCTTTAAGGGAGTTTCTCCCATCTTCTTTGAGGGCCTCTATCATTTTTTTGATGGTAATTTTTAAGTCGTACCCTTCTGCTTCCTCTGCTTTGTTGTTGTGTTCCATTCTAGTTGGTGTAGATTCCCTAGGTTCTGGTAGTGTCATACTTGTCTTTGTATTGTTAGGTATTGTCTTGAATTGCCTTCTTCCCATAGCTTCTTCCAGTAGGTGTTGGTGGGGTCTCCCCGTCTCTATGGTAATTCCCCGGTGAGATTCAATATCTGTAGATCTGTATGGTCCAAGCTCTCTAGGATGTTTCTCCGCAGACAGGGACCCAGGGATGTGGTCAAGGATGAGGATCCAGTAGAAGATGCCAGCAGGTACTCACAGTGGTCTTGCAGAGATAGGCGGATCTCTGGGAGGGGACTGGGACTCCAGCAGAGGACTGGAGGTGGGGTCAGAGACCAAGCAGGTGGAAATTACAGGTTTTCCTGCGTGGATAGTCAGGTCTCCTTTGTTCAGAGTTGCTCTGAGAAGTCTCCGAAGTAGGGTGGACTGTTGGCTCCACCCTCTGTCCCAGTGCTCAAGCAGAGCGTCAGGACCGTGGGTGGGGTAGGGCACAGGATAGGGGGCTAGGCTGGCGGTGGGAATGGGTGTGGGTGTATCAATGTTCCAAGGGTGCTCTCGATGTAGACAGGAGACAGGAGCAGCAGGATTAGGGGCCAACCCATGGAGTTCAGGCGGAGGAGGGTGTTGTAGGGGAAAGGCAGCCCCGATTGGGCCCAGACTCACCTCTGGCCAGTTGCTGGTGGAAGAGGACAAGGGCTGAGCTGAAATTTGGGAAGGTTTTGCAGGATAGTCGGATCTCACTGGAAACTGGAACTCTCTAGCTGAGGCCTCTTTCTTTAGCAGAGGCCCGGATTTGGGGGTCAAGGATGTTGCCCGTAGGAACTCCGATACAATGTGTTTTTATTTTCAATATTTCTACATGTTCTTTCCCCCCCAAATTTAGAACTCATTACTTTATATTTTTTCCAACTTTCTGATTTTTCATTTATATTGTTGACATTCTCATCTATTTTTCTAGCTATTTCCTTTATGTTGCTGGCTTTCCTCTCTAAGATCTTGAGTGATTTCCTTTTTTTCAGTTGCCTTCATCCTAGTTGGATTTACTAATAAAAAATTTGCTTTTGAAACAGAATCTCCTATTATATAGTTCTGGTTGTTCTGGATGCAACACATACAACTGGCTGGTCTTGAACTCACAGATATCTACCTACTAGAGTACCACCATGTGCCCCCATGCCCAGCTTCTAATAATTTTTACTAGTGAACATTTGAAATCTTCAAATATCATATAGCCCATTTCTGTACCTTTGAGTTTTGTCATTGACAAATTCTACAGTAACCTGGTTGGTGTTTGTGGGTTTTTTTGAGGATTGTGGTCATGAATCTTTTTGAACCCACAAAGGGGTTCAACAACAGAATGAGGGACAATAAAATAATTAATTAATAACAATAATAAAATATTTTAGTATACACTGAGATGTTACTGACATCTCTATGCCATGTGGCATTGTGTGATTTCACTGCAGCCTCTGTTATGAATATGGAATCTGTGCCCTTTGTAGTGTTTTTGGTGGAATGACTGGCAATGTTATCCATGTGCCTAACCTGACCATGGTTGTCTGAAACAACTTGGCTTCTATTTGAGACTACTGTACAATGTGGAGTGCAGTGTTTTTAGTGTACATATGTTTTATGCTTATAAAATTTAATGTATTAAGGATAACATTTATTTTAAGTATTTTGTATTACTGTCATTTTTTCAGCATGTAAGAGTCAAACTGGCTCCAATTGTGTTAGAGTAGATTATTTTTTAAATTCTGTTTCAGATACTTACGTGAGTTTCATAAAAGAAAAAAAAATCATCAAATGAATTATGGCTTAAGATTATGAGGGATTTCAAAAAACTGTGAAACTCTATTTTGCTTAACTGCTGTTCTGTACCATGTATTTACTCAGAGCATCATTCTCAGGATAGTGATCATAAAGACAAAATATTGATCAACTCTGGAGAATACTGATGATACTCTCCATCCCACTGTATAAAATATTCAGTGAAGATTTAGTTATTTATGAAAAAGGAGACATATCTTATTAGTAAGAAAATTTCCTTGTTCTTAACACATGATAAAATGATACATATAATAAAGATTATGTCTCTATTTTATTTTAGGATTTTGAGACAGGGGTTCTTTGTGTAACAGTCCTGGCTGCCCTGGAACTCACTTTGTAGACCAGGCTAGTCTCAAACTCACAGAGATCCACCTGTCTTTGCCTCCCAAGTGCTGGGATTAAAGGCATGCATCTTTACTGTTGGGCAATTATACCTCTTTATGATTAATTATCATTAACACTATAATATATGTGTCTATTTTTATCATTTGGAGCTGTGTTGGCATAAAATTTTTTGGTGGCAAGGTTAATGTGAGACATGGTTATGATGATCTGATAGTAGACACAACTTTGAGAATGTCTGTGAGGATTGTCTAGTCAGGATTAGCTGAGTTGAAAATACTGTTCTCAGGGTGAGTGGCACCTTTGATGGAGCTGCCCAGATGTAATGAGGGATGAAGAAAAACTGTCCATTGAGGGAAAGCAGTGTGCATGTGCTAACCCCCACTTCCTGATCACTCCTGTTAGCATCTAAATCTAATGACAAGATCTTCCACTGACATCAGAACACAGGTTTGACTTTCTAATGTGGACACAACACCAGCAACCCTCCAAGGAAATTCCAAGCTTTGAGTATCAGATTCTTAGGCATTTAGCTTCTTGGATTGAGGACCTTCTGGGTTCTCTGTCTCTCCAGTATTCAGACAGCCTACAATGCCTAAGATAATCTAGTAACACACACACACACACACACACACACACACACACACACACACACACACTTTTTTCTGTACCTCTAAAAAACCTGCTTTATACACTGTCTCAAATTTAAAACAAAACAAAACAACAAATAAATATGTAAATAAAATGGGAGCCCAGTGGCATGTTTACCCTGAGTTCAATCCTCAGCACCAAAAATAAATAAATAAATAAATAAATAAATAAATAAATCAAAATAAAAGGGGAGGAAAAAAGGTAAAGCCTAAATCGCAATGATGATGAAGATGATAACCATATGTAATAGCAATAAGGATAATCATCAATGTTAGTAAACACTTAATATCTGCCAACTTATCCCATATACATTATTGATGCATTAATTCAATAAACACTTGAAGAGTACACTGTAGTGAGTCCTAATACAGATTTCACAGATGAAAGACCTAACTCTAAACTGAGAGATGCTGAAGTAAGTGTGATTGAATTCATTACCCTCTCTTGTCAAGTGTGACTGGCCTTAACTCCATCACACCTGTAGTTAAACTGTTTCCTCATAGGTGGTTTTCACACCCTCAATGGGTACAACATTTGAGTGTACATTATTCAACCAAAATGTTTATTTTCACAAGTAGACTAGTATAAACATTATATTGACATCATAGGCTTTTATAAAAGCCTATCCAAATGCTTCTCAAGTGTTAACTGTTTAATTATAGTACCAGCCTCAACAACAACTTCTTCTTCTTCTTCTTCTTCTTCTTCTTCTTCTTCTTCTTCTTCTTCTTCTTCTTACTATTACTATTATTTGGTTTTTGGAGATAGCGTTTCTCTGTGGCTTAACTTACAACTTAATGGAATTGATGAAGAGGTGCACAGACCTAGCCCTAGACATTAATTTCTGCAAGTTAATATAGCTAATGGCCTCAAACTTACAATACTTGGTTTCAGTGCTCAAGACATGCTTTGATCCTAATTAATCAATGGGATCATAAGATCAATACACGAGCCATTATTCATACAATGACATGAAAGTTATGTTCTCAACTTTTTGTAAAGTGAATGATCTCTACTTTCTTCCCATTAGTTTATTACCTTTTCTCTTTTATCTATGAAGACTTTGTACCCAGTAAAGTGTTTGCAAGATGTCAAAGGGGATTTTCATGGCAGCCCAAGCATAAGAAATTTTCAGAAGTAAATCCAGACTGTATTTTCTCTTGTGGATGAAGTAAGAATCCATGGTCAATAGCAACTATTAGCCAATTATAGACACCCCGCATAGTGGCAGCTCTGTGGCATTTGGGCTTTAATGGTAAATCACACTCCCAGATCCTGGTTCTGCTTGTGTTTCTTACAAAGCTTAAAGAGCATGGTTACTTGACTGGACAACAGTTTATTTTAAGTCATAGCCTTTTGAACTTGAGACCTATAATAAGATGAAGGAGTTATTTAGCCATTTTTGCATGTGTGACATATAAAATGGCATCTTTTCTACTCTGGCCAACTCTCCATCAACAGATTTTCAGAGCAGGAGAAGCTCTGAGTATTTATTAGAGCCAAACCTTGATGAACTGCAGTTCGGGTTGACTTCAATTAAAAGGTGAAGTTCAGATCCAAGGTTGAGTTGGGGGAAGAACAGAGAAGGAGAGCAAAGAAAGGGATAACTTAATAGAGGAAGCCTTGCTTGAGGGGTTAATGAGAAATCTGGCACTAGAGAAATTCCCAGGAATCCACAATCATGACCCCAACTAAGAATTTACGCAATAGTGAAGAGGCTACCTTAAATGCCCTCCTACTACAATGAGATTGATGACTACCTTAAATGCCATCATGGAGCTTAGTCCAGTAGCTGATGAAAGCAGAAGCAGAGATTCACAGCTAAGCACTAAGCTGAATTCTTAGAGTCCAAGTGTAGAGAGGGAGGAGTGATGAACAAAAGGGACAAGACCATGTTGGGGGAAACCCCCAGAAACAGCTAATCTGAGCAAGTGGGAGTTCACTGACCCCAAACTGACAGCTGAAGAATCTGCTTAAGACCTAACTAGGCTGCCTGAATGTGGTTATCAGTCTGGGGGTTTGGGAAGTCTATGAGGCTCCTGGCAGTGGGCCTCATAGTGCACGAACTGGCTTTTGGAATTCCCTATGGAGGGATACCTTGCTTAGTTCAGACACACAGTGGAGGGTCTTGTTCGTGCCCCAAATGATGTGACTTCGATGATTCCCCCAAGGGAGGCCTCACCCTCTCTGAGGAATGGATTGGAGGTAGGATGGGGAGATGGTGGGGGAGAGTGGGAGGATAGATGATGGGAAGGAGAGGGAACTGGGATTGATATGTAAAATAATATTCCTTTTAATTAAAAAATATTTAAATAATATATGTATGTGTGTGAAGTTCATTAAAAATAGTGTTGCAAGGTCTTATTTTGTTTAAAGGTGACTATATTTCTAATGTTATTTATTAAATATTGTTCAAGATTAATTTTGCTTCACTGAGTGTGAATGTTTAATGAATGCAAATTAGGTTAGCCACAGCCATACTTCATGAAAGTTTGTTTTGCTCAAATATTCTACTTGGACTCTTTCTTAAAAGACATTATGATGTTGTAATGTCAACCAGGCTAGCAAATAATAAAAGTGAAACAGAATGATAATACAGAGACAACATGAAATCCCACCTTGTTTTTCTTTGGAGAGCATACACTTTAGAATAGAACACTACATTAGGCTGAAGTTACTATTGTAGTTAACCTGTGATATTATAAGTATCTTTAGCTTTATCTGCCATAGTTTGCTTGCATGGCCATTTCCTGTTCTGTAATAGGTAGAATTAGTCTCTGAGAATTACATTTCTCTCTTGCTCTGAAGCCCATAGGTTTTTACCATTATATGCTAAACATGAACGGAGCACAATTTATAGCATTTTGTGAGCTTGCCTTTTTTCACTAATCCAGGTACATCTAGGAAAGCAAACAAAATTAAAAGCAAACAAGTACATCCAAGTTGATTAAAGTGGCACAGGTTGGTCCCTACCTGTCTCCCATTCAAGCACACTATAAAAAAGTTTCTCTATACCCAGAATCAGTTTTGAAACCACATTCTGGCTTTGTAGATAAGTACACCTTCCTTTTAGACCATTTAGGGTGCTTTTGAAGTACTCATGAGACTGGTTCTTGGGAATCATTTGCAACCCTTATAGTGTTGTAAGCTGTACCTTTATTCTAGAAATAGCTGCATTAGAAAACCCAGGAATACCTTCAGGCAAGAGCATCAAATTTCACATGGTTCTGAGCTCTACCTTACTTAGAGTCTCTCCACTATCCTACCCCTTGCAGTATCACACAGTGTAAGATACCCTGTGAAACCCTTAGAAGATAGCCTTCATGTGCCTGCATATCAGCAGCATATCTGAAGTTCTCATATGATTTCTCATCACTCTGGTCTTAACCATCCATAGCAACAAAGAGAAGCAATGGCTCCCTTCTGGTCTTGGCTATAGCACCTGACTCTTCCTTTTGCAGATGTATTTCACTGTAAGGGTCCCTGTGGTTAAGAATCTTTCTTTCAGTGATGCATATGTACCAAAGGCACCTTTATAGTGTTCTATATTTTATTATACAATAAAATTATACTGAATGTCACTAGGTGCTTAGTCTGTTGGAACCTGGAGATGCTATAGGACATGATGAATTTCTGATTCCCATGGACATTATGGATGTTAACAGGAATCACAGAAGTGTCCTAAAGTCCTGTGTATCTCTTGATACTATTTTTCTTATACTGGAAATGGGGCTTTCTTTACCATTCTCTAACTGCGTGACTTAAATCACCTTTTCTTCTGAATAAATAAAATATTGAAAGTTCCTTCTTGCCTTCCCCTGCCCCCTGTAGGTATTTTTAATTATATAAATTAACAAATGGCAATTTTCAGTCTTTGTAGTAGGCATATTATGTAGTTATAGTTTACAGATACCGTCTTTTGCTATGATAAGCTAAGATGGCCTGGAGAGGATCTCGTTATCAAAATTGAGGAGAGAAAGCAAACACATTTTTTATAGTTATTAGGCATATACATTTAAACTCATGAGCATAGCTTCTGTTTCTGCAGGTTGGCTCTGTCCAAGAATCCTTGTTGGTGGCATTATCCTGTTCTTGATGTCCAGGTGACATTAACAAATGCCTGATTATCAGGAGTGATGACTGTTATAAATACTGGCCTCCTGCTACAAATAACATTAAAGCTATCACAGCTTTGAAGAACCAAGTTGAGAGCCGGATGCAGCATAATTGCTAATCATCAATGCTGATTAGTCTATTGGAGGGCAGAGGATGAGTCAGCAACTGCCAGCCACTGCTATCCAACAGGTAAGAACATGCTGTGCATTGGCAGGAAGACTATGAATCTCCCTGTGTGTGCACTGAGGGGGAAGTGACTCAGAGCCCAAATTAGGAACCTCAACAGCCCAACACAGGTGCATTACCTCACCCAGCTGGAGTCCTGAACTAATACTAGCATTCTGCATCAACTGACATAGAGATGGACATTTATTCTTTATCTATCCATCTATCAATCTATATCTATATTTCTTTCTTTCTCTTTTCACTTTAACTTACCTCAGCTTTTTAAAAAAGTACATGTCATAAAATTGCTCATTTTTAGTGTATAACTCCTTAGAAAATGTATAAACTTGTATGATCCTCAACTTAAAATAGGTTTAGAGTTTAGAGTATTCTCATTGTCCTCCGATGATCTCTCATTTCCATGTAAGCTCTACTCATTCCTAACCCTAGGCATAATAAACTAGACACCAGTCTTGTCTTTAGCATGTTTGCATTAGCTCAGTAATTCATGTCAATGGGTTCATAGATTATACAGACTTCTGTGTGTATGTGTTTGGTTTTTGCACATAGCATGTGTCTGAGATTCACCCATAACATTATGACTACTTTGATGTTTTTATAAGTGAGCAAATTTAATTAAATTTAATCATATAGACATTTCAATTAACCTACTGATAGCTATTTGGCTTGTTTACATTTTTGAAAATTAAAGAGAGCATTACTATAAATGTTTGCATGCACATTTCTTACTTTTTAACCATCAAATTTCAGTTTTTCACAGTTGTGATTATGTATATGCTATATACACAATATATATATATATATGCTTCTTAAATTTTTTAATATTTAGAATTATTCCACATATCTGTGTCTATGTCATAAACAAATACATGAATATATGTAAATATGTAAATATATGTGAATATCATACAGTTGTCCTTCAGGGTCAGATAAAGAAAAATTGTCACAGAATAATGAAATGCAGAAATGCTGTAGAATAATGTTAAATGCTCTAATTCATGTACAATCAGAATTACAGACAGAAAAGCCAGAGACAACTTAACAAGAAAAGTATTTGAGAAATTAGCATAAAGTTTTTTTTAGATGAATAAAAAAAGTTTACTACTATGTAGACTCCTGGGTTTTAAACAACAGAAGGAAAATGCTAATAGGAAGACATGATGTGTCAGAAATACTGATTGGAAATAAAACTTAAAAAAGTGTGGTGGCTTAAACAAGTAAAAACCACACAATCCTCACACATACTTGACTCACACACATGGGGTTTTGCATCTCTAGAGTAAAACAGTTCCAGGTATAAAATATTCAGGAAAACCCCACATCCTCACTAGGTATATACAGATTTTTTTTTTTTGCCATTGTTATCTACACAATCAAAAACAACTACTCCCTCAAGGTTGTCCTTACATTGGGTTTTGCACATTACAAAGATGCAATGTTAACTATGGTGGAGCTCTTGGTATGGTGGCTCATGCCAGTTCTGCACACAGAGGATGAGACCAAAGATTAGTGCAAACTCAAGGCCAGCCTGATCCACACAGAAATCTCAGGGCAGTCTGAGATGTGCAGAGGCTCTGTCTTATAAACTATTAAGCAGAAGAATTTAAATACCTGTGTTTACACTTGATGTAAGAAAACAACAATATGTGAGTGTCTCGACTTCCTATCAGAAGCCCAGTTGTTTTGTCATGCAACAGAGAAATCCCCTTTTGGGGGCGTATTTTCCCTCAGCCCCCACTGAGGGGAAACACAAACTTAGCAAAATTGCAAGAATCTTCTATAGAAATACAAATATAAAGGAATATTTAACTTGAATCATTCTTATGGGCATTGCAGAAAATAATTTAATGACTTCCAATCAGAAGAAGCAGTGGGGATGTTAACTGGAGACTGGTTAGATGAATATGTCAAGGACTTTTCTTTGGGTGGATGTAATAATTACACCAATAGTTGTAGTGAATGAAAAATAACACCAATTATCATGTGCTAAATAGCAATATATTCACACCTGTTACAAGTTTCACTGTCTTGAAAATCTTTTGAGGTATTTTCATGAGCCAGTCCAGATTACTTTATGCTCTATAAACAAAAACAATCAAGGAGTTCCTTAATCTTAATGAATTAAAAGAATTGTTTGAAAGCCTGACAGGTCTATATGTGTGCTGCATACAGGGGCTGTGAATGTTTTTATCAGTCTCTCACAAGCCAAGATTGATAGAGCCTCACGCTGACTCTTACTTCCATGATTGCTACACAGGAAAAGTGGATACAGGGAATTCAAGCACTGACTGTACCACCTCATGTCTAGATATGTGCATTATCTCCCACCTTCCTCCATCTTTTCTCCTTCAAAGAAAAACACATAGGCTCTTCCTAATTTTGTGGAGTGGAAGAAATACAGTCCCTAATATGTGGGGAGAGTAGAGCTACTATGAGCCCTGTCTAAAGACTTGCTGTCTTAAAACACATGTTTGATTTATTACAGATTCCTTTATATCCAACTACTCAGTTTTCTCCTAAGTTATTATTTTAAAAACCATGATAATGGCTCACTGTAATGACTACCACAATCAGTCTTTATTGCTACCAAATATCCACTCTCTTTTCTCTATGGAAAATGTACTACTGCTATGACAAAAACAAACAAACAAACAAACAAAAAACAAAAACAAAAAACAAACAAGCAAGCAAGCAAACATGAACACCAAAAAGAACAAAACTGAACAAAAATCTTTTCTATATGACAAATTTCAAAGAATAATACACCTCTGTCTGGAAAAGTAGGGGAAAAGAATGGACACTCGGCATCTCTTTTGCAGGGGTTCATTCTGTCCTGGAATGAAATGCTTCTTATTGGGTACTTATCATGAGCTCCAAAATCTCCCTTTCCATATTTTTCCCTGGCCTTTGCCAGTCCTTTTCCTATGTTTTTCCACAAGTGGGCTTTGGAGAATGGGTTTTAAGTTGGGCAAAGTTATCAGCCTACTTTCTGCCTGTTAAAGCCTTCATTAACAACAGATATTTCCTGCCATGACCCATTCCAATAGAAACACAAGACAAAGCCAGGAGATTTTAAAACTCCATGAATATAGGTTCAGAAAACTGGGGGCCAGTTTAAAAACAAGAATACTATGAAAATCTTGGATGATGAGATAGTAACAATATCTATATAGAGGAATGACAGGGAAGAATTCTCAGTGAAACCAGTGTCAGCAGCAGGAGATGTGAAAGTTTGAAGACAATTGAACAGCTCTGAGCTGAGCAGCCTCATGCGCCCCCCCCCCCCAAACAACTTACATCCTCAAAAAAGTTCAGACATTTATTGTTAAAAGGTGTATGGGGCAAAGATGCAGGCAAGAATACAATCAAAAACAGTAATTGGTTTGCAAATATGTGTGTCAGTACAAGTGGGCTGAAATGAGTTCAGGAAGAGGCAAAAGTCTCCCATATGCCATGAGGTGAATAACTTTGCCACTTCACATGCAATTCAAAGCCATGGAATAAGCTGAGCTCTCAGAATCTGAAAACCAAAGCAAACCAAAATCAACCTTCCTTCTTACATGTTCCCTCAAGTATATGCCATAGGAACAAAGAAAGTAGCTGAGTAAAATACACTGCAATATAGTTTCTTGATGGGGAGATGTCATTCTGTATATGTATCTCATACTGGTTAATGAATAAAGCACTGTTGGCCAATAGGAAAGGAAGATAGGAGGGACTAGGAGACAAGGAGGAAAGAGGAAGTAGTAAGGAGAAGCCAAGATGGAGAGACTGGGGAGATGAGACGCTGGCTCCTTTCCCCAGTAAGAAGACCACATGGAAATACATAGAAATGGGTTAATACTTAAGACAGAGCTAGCCAATAAGAAACTAGTACCTGGCCAACAGAATTATATCAAATACAGAGTCTCTGTGTGTTAATTGGGGCTGGCGCGGTGGTAGGACAAGACTGGCGGCGGGCGGAAAAACCATACTTCTTACAGTTTCTCATTTATTTTTCCTTTTACTTTTAACACATTTATACTTTTTAATATAAACTGTGTCTTCTGGAAAACTCCTATATTTAGATGCTGATTTTCCCCCTTTGCTCTGATAGTCCTTTTCATTATATAAAATTTTTCAACACATTCAAATTGGTTGTTATTATTGACACAGTTCTTGTTTTACATGTTATTTTATTTTCCTTCCTACATGTAACACACTCTTTTTGTTCAATGGTTCCTTACTGTTCTCACTTACATTGAATATATTTTATTGTGGTACTTTATTGATCTAATAACTTCTACTACCTTTTTAAAAAATCCATTAGTGATTAGAGGTTAATATATATTAAAGACTATCAGAATCTGCTTCAAATTATACTAACATAATTCTTAGAGGACAGAAAAACAATGTTTCTGAATTATATTATTTCCTGCTGTTATATATGTATGTTTGTGCATGAGTGCATAAATATATATCATTGAAGGAAAAATTGAAAACACAACTTTTCAGTTTTAATCACTTAAAATTAATATATTTTAAAGAGGTATATAAAACTATACTTGAATATTTAAAATTTGTGTCATAGTAAACTTACTCTTTCTAATCTTGCTTGTTTCCTCAGTAGATTCCAATTATAAAGTGGTATCAATTCCTTATTTGATATTTATTTATTTAGTTTGTAAATGTATGTGTTTGTAAGTCCAATACATACATACATGTGCACATACATGCAAAAATACAGTCACACATGTGCAACCACACATTTGTGGATGTCACACAATGACTTATAGGAGTTAGTTCTCTCCTTCCAGTCTCAAGAGCCATGTGTGCTCTGGGGGACTGGACTACCATCAGTAGAAATGCCCTTACCAATGGAGTCATTTCACAAGTCCTAGTATCACTCTCTCATTCCAACAGTTCTTTGCTCCCATTCATTATATTTATGTTAAAATGGTTTAAAATGATTTCAGATTATTTAATATAAAGATATAAACATAAAAATCACATGGCATGTAACTAAAGTAGTAGTTATGGAGAATTTGCATATCATCAGCCTAACGATATGATTGCCTATGTAATGTTTTAACACATTATTTTTGGAATAAATTAAAGAAAGTGAAGATGATGTCCACTATAATGTCTTCTATAATTGTATAGTTATATTAATTTATGTTCTTTTTTCAGGTGAACTTGAATTATTATCTGACATAACTTACTTTTTAGTTAAAGATATTATATAGTTTTTCAGTAATGTAAGATAATTGCATGCTATTCTTTTTGTTTTCTTTAGCAATTTGAATATTTTCTTCCACTTCCATTTGGTATTTATTGTTTCTGATAAAATTCATATATATTACTATAGCTTTAATAACTAATTTTCTCCTTATTTTACATTTAAAAATACCTTCTTCATATGTCAGCATTTCAATGAGATTTGTTTGGTTTGGGATCTCTTTTTTATCATCCTTCCTTCAAGTTTGTTGACCATTATCACTTCTAGGAATATTATTTTTCCATATTTTAATTTCACTTCCTTCTGTAAAATTTTTATGTGTGTGTCAACATGTTAACAAAGATTTATCCTTGTCTATCTGTACTTTTCTGCATTTATTCTACTCGTTATACTTCAGACTGCTTACTATCAATCCACCTTGAAGCTTGAACATAATTTTAGATAACAATAAATCTATTGTTGAGTCCACACACTGCTTTTTCATTATAATTATTATAGTTTTCTACTTCAGAATTTCCTTTTGAAATTTATAATTTCTGTATCTTTATTGTCAGGTGAGGTATTGCCAACATATCCTCTTTTAATTTTTAAGGTCTAGTTGCTTAGAGATGATTGTTGTAGCTTCTGTTAAGTTTTCCCGTGATAAATCCACTATCTGAACCCTGTTGAGATGAATTCTTTTGTCTGTTAGAGGATATTATACTTTCCTTCCTCCACTACAAATGACCAAACTTCATGGGATCTTCCTTATCATAGAGGAAAAGGATAAAAGTGCCTTGATGTCTTTAACATTGGTTTTGAAGTTAATTTTGTTAATTTATAAGATTTAAATATATATCTGAAGAATCATGAAGTGGTATTCCATTGACACTAACCCATGATAGAGAAATTGCCATAGGGGACAAGAAGAACATAAAAGATTTTTATGTGTTATAAAATAGGGAACTTTTTGTAATCTTGGAGAAAATGAGGTTAGGACTTGACTTCACATGATCCATTAAAATGTGAAGCAGGAGGCAGACACCTCATCAATGAGTGGTGTATGTCTAAGCAGAGAAGTCCCATTAAATCACAGAGTTTTCTTGGTTCCAACTTGGGTAGAAACTACACACAGATGCCATGCTTCAGTCTTTTCTTGTAATTGTGGAGATGGGACAATAGGCTTGAAGAATGGGACTACCTTAAATGATCTGTTTGCATTTCATTCTCTGTATAAAAAATGTAGGCATTTTGTTGTACAAATGGAATTAATATAGATGTACTTTAGTACCTTTGCACAAGAGACCCCCACCAAAACACAGCATGTTTTAAATAGATCTTTGAATAAAAATTTAGTTGTAATAGAGAAAAAAAAAAATAAAAATTACACATATAAGAATATCAAGAACATGATAGCTGGGTATTGGTGGCACATGCCTTTAATCCCATCACTCGGGAGGCAGAGGCAGGCAGATCTCTGTGAGTTTGAGGCCAGCCTGGTCTCATTACAGGACAGGCTTCAAAGCAAGACAGAGAAACCCTGCCTTGAAAAACCAAATAAATAAATAAATAAATAAATAAATAAATAAAATGATAATTAGAATAACGAGAGTGAATAATTCTACCAGATATTAAAATATATAGATTCTCTAAACAATAAATTATTGGTACAGGTCTAGACAGATACAACAACAAAATGGAAAAAAATACCAAAAAAAAAAAAAAATAAAATAGAGAAATACATTAAGAAACTTCTGAATTTATAAATAGTTTTATTATGAATAAATATTGATAATTAATATCTTGAGTTGGATATATTCTACATACATGAATCCAAGTGGATTGTGTCATTAAACATAGAAAAATACAGGTAGAATTATGTTGTGATATAAACATGTTCTCAAAACGGAAAACACACCCCAACAATTCAATTATTTGGTAAGAGCTAAGATTAAGCCTTCGGCAATTTGAGAAATAAACTGCAAACTTCCCCTATATCTGAAAATTTAATTGATCTCTCATTTTTAAAAATTGCTTCTATATGTGTGTATTATAGGCATGTGTATCCTTGTGTACGTTTTCATCATATTTCTCTTATAATTCACAACACAGTGTGATTTGTGCTACAGTTTACTCACTGACATGGAAATTGGAGAAATGTTCTGTCCTCATACATTCAACCTTACCAAGAATAAAATATTAATGATTAAACATTTCCTGTACATTGTATTTAACTGACTTCTTCATTTGATTCATTGAGAAATCTTTTCAGAGGTTTAGCATGGTGATTAATGTCCAAGCAAATTACAGCATCTGTGCTGTAGCCTAAGATTCCCATTAAGACCAAGCTTTATGTCCTAAGAAAATACATAGCATTGACATCTGAGTGATGGAACTTTGAATAAAATAGTTATTCTCCCTTTTGTATGTAATAATATGTTATAATTTTAACAATATATCATATTATATATTACATCTTATATAATTATATTCTATTCATCCACATACTATATAAAATATATTGATTTTATTAACATGTAATAATACAATGGAAAAATGATCTATAAGTTGGGTTGTGTGAAGAGAAAATGATTTGTTATATGTGAAACTAATAGTGCAAGCTTGTAGGTTTAATTGCTGTATAAAATGTTTGCATCATTAATCAGTAGGAAGCATGTACTTTCAACCCAAAAGAATTGAAACATTATCAATGAAAAATGTCTTGGTTATTATTCTATTACTGTGATGAGATGTCATCACCAAGGCATTTTATAAAAGAAAGCATTTAATTGGGAGCATATTTATAGTTTCAGAGAGTTAGTCCATTATCCTTGTGGCAGGGCATATGGTAAAAGGCAAATACACAAGGTGCTAGAGCAGTAGTAGCTTACAGCTTGTGTCCTCATGTGTTTGCAGATAGCAAGCAGAATGGGTCTGTCATGAGCATTTGAAACTTCAAAGCCCACCCACAGTAACACATCTCCTCCAACAAAGCCACACCTCTTAATCCTTCCTGAACAATTCAACAACTGGAAACTAAACATTCAGAGCCTATGTGGTGGTCATTCATTCAAACAACCAAATGGATGGTTCCTGGGGCATGATACTTGAGGTTAAGATCAAGCTAGGTGGAATAAGTGAGGCACTGAAACACAATTAAAACATAATCTAAACTTCCTGGAATAGAGAATTGTGATGATTCTCATAAACTTGGAGGTGTCAGGGGAGGGGAAGTGGAGAGATATTAGTCAAAAGTTACAAAGTTTTGATTAAATGGGGTCGATTCTACTGATCAATTGAATAGCAAAGTGACTATGATGAATAATACTGAACATTTACATATTTTAAAGTTGCTAAAAGAATAGATTTTAAATATTTTCATCACAAGAAAAAAGTATGCCAGGTAATGGACATCCTTGGATTACCTAGACTTAATCAATTTACAATGTATATATGGAATACATGTTGTAAGTACAGATAATATCTATTCTCAACTAAAATAAAATTAATTACAATTAAATTTTATGTTCAAATTTTCTGTAAGTTCACAATGTTAGAAATACATAGTATAGTGCTGGGTGGTGGTGGCATTCACCTGTAATCCCAGAACTCTAGGGTCATAAATGGGCAAATCTCTGTGAGGTGGAGGCCAGTATGGTCTACAGAGCGAGTTCCGGGGAAAGGTTCCAAAACTACAAGAGCAAACCTGTCTTGAACCCCTCCAAATACATCAAATAGCTAATAGATTTCTGATCCTTCATTACAATGGTCTTTCATATTTTCTATTTCAAATCTGGATTTTGAAACAAAGCGATGAGGCTGTTGAGATGGCTTGGTGGTTAGTAGCACTTGCTGCTCTTGTAGAAGACCAGGGGTCTAGTTCCCAGCACCAGTATAGTGGTTCACAATCAAATGTAATTCCAGTTCCATGGGATTGAATACTCTCTTCTGACCTACATGCATACCATTAATTCTCCTGGTGCACATACATAGATATATAAATACATACATATACATACAGGCACACTCATACCAATAAAATAAAAATAAATACATCCTTAATAAAGGAACAAGTCCTAATATATCTGGAAACCCATGGAATCTCATAAAGAGCTTTTTAAATCTCAAAGAATAATGTCTTAAGGCAAAGTTAGAGAGCTTAACACATCTACAGAGAATGAAGAAAAATTTTACTAGTTTTGTATCAGAACAATTGAATGGAAAACAAATGACAAGATTTACCTAAAAGGACAATGGTACTTAAAATTCAGTTTATGCTTTGAAATCTAGTTTTTAAAGTTTTTTTTCTCTCTCTTGGAATATTAACCATTCTCAGAAAACTATTTTGGCAAGAGTGATGACTCACTTTGTCTAGTACTTAGATAGGGGCTGAACAGATTGTGAGCGGGCCACTCTTATCACTAACTAATAGAGGGCACACTATTCCCACCTTTGTATCATCAGATCTAGAGCAACGTGTGTCCTGCCATCAGTCACAGTCAGGTGTAGACAGAGGAAGATGAACATCATCTGTTCTTCCAGGCATCTTCATCCATCACTGCCTTGGGGGATTCCACGGAGCCTAAGGAGTACCCTCTAAGTGTGGAAGCAGAATCCAGAATGAGAACTTGGAATTCATGTAGCTTGTCCCAAAGTCTGTTATAAAAATAATGTGATTTTAGGATGTTAGTGTTGCAGGGACCTCATATATCATCCTGCCCAGAACCATTATTTTCAAGATGAGATTCAGAGAAAGAAAGTGACTGGACAATGCCAGTTTCAAGCCATCAATTATTTATTGAGAAACAGATGGGTCAAAGTGAGTGGTGCAGTCATGTACCTTTCTGGACTGTGAATCTTGCACACATCACAGATCTGTTATTATTTCTGGGCCTATTAATAAATCAGTTCTTTCGGTCTTCTTAATTGTCAGCACATTATGCGGAGATACTCTGACCTCCTGCTGGCTCTCATGGTTATTGTGGACTCAGGACAAAATGGAGTCATTTGCCTGCATTCTCTGTTTTGCTTTTGATCATATCCCCCCATTCACTTTGTTTCCTATCCTTCTGTTTTATTAATTCCACACCATTAGGTATCCCTGTTTTCTCTCCTCAGAAGACCACAGGAGGTATTGAATATGAATTCTCATCTTACCTTGTCCTGTAAATTGTCATACAAATGCAAGAGGCAATCAGGAGTTTGTCTATTGTTTTATATTGCTCTTGCCTATTCAGCCACTGTACAGGCAATCTGTCCCCCCATAATATGTGTGTGTGTGTGTGTGTGTGTGTGTGTGTGTGTGTGTGTGTGTGTGTGTGTGTGTGTAATGAAGGTGAATATAGAGGAGGCAGTTTATATGGGAGAAGATATATGAAGTACCCAGGCAGAGTTAACAAAAATTTGAAATACTTCAAGGAGACACTAGCAAAGGATACTGCTTCCAGTATCAAAACATAAACAAATTCTGACAAAGTACACTGTTTTGGATAATTTATAGACATAGTCCCAGATGTGCTATTAACCCTTTCACACCAAGTAAACGTCATTTAATATTTCAGCAATAATTCATACATAAACCTTCCTGTGACAACATAGAGTATTAAAAGAGTTAGCTGATGGATATCTTGATATGAGCAAAACAGCCATGCCACTTTCTAGGAATGGAGCTAAGTTAGTCTTGGGTACCATGCAGCCTTATAACCTGCTTGTATTTCTCCATCTGCTACTGTGACACATTCTCACTGGTTAACTAGGAACTTGAAGTCACTGAGTAAGACTTCATGAATATGTTCATCTTGTTGGAAATTTTAGAGGAAGTATGATGTTAGTTAACAATTTAATCCATGGGTACATAATATACATATATTCTCTTGAGTAGATGACAAATCACTAAGGACAAACAACCACTTCAATTACTTTCCCCTAGCAGTAACACTGTGATGAGGCCTTTCCTGTCTGTGCCACAGACAGAAACTTACAAGGTGAGGAGAAGTTGAGTTGATGAAGCTTCTAGGGGAAGAGGAGGCTTAACTGGAGTTGTGTACAAATTGGACAGGAAACTCCCACACTGGGTCAGGGCTTTGTGGTGATATGGTTGCTTCAATTAGCTTTGCTCTTGTGAGTAACTCCAAACAATTCAGTGGCTCATCAGGATAGACTCAGGTAAAATGATTTCTTTTTGTCTGTTAGTGGTAATTTATGGGTGTAAATGACAGGCAACAGGAAAAATAAACTAGCTGAAAATTTTTAGGATGGCATGGAATGCATTTGACTCTACAAATTTTTTTCTTTTACAATTGTTCTTTGATAATTTCATACAAACATATAACATAGTCATGCTTATCCTCTACATCTTCTTTGACATTCCTACTCCCACAAAATCTCATTCATCCTACCAATTACCCACCCCACTATTACTGTGTTTCATATGTTTGTGTTTTGTAACCCATTACGGTTTCCATAGGCATGGATGTGGAGATATCCACTGGGAGTGAGCAGCTCACCAGTGTCTATATTACTGGACACAGTGACTTCCCTTTCTATCAGCATACTTATATTGACTTTAGTGCTCCCGGAAAAGCCCACTGGGCTCCTTCCTGTCTTTCACTGAACATTACCTGGCTGAAGTGTAAGACCTATGCAGGCAAATATAGCTGTTGTGAATTCATGAAAGCTAAGGTCATGTCTTGTCCACAATAAGGCATTTCATTGTTTTCCACCCTTTGGTTGGCTCTTCAACTCTTTCTGTCCTCTCATCTGCCATCTTGCCTGAGCTCTGGAGTAGGATGTGTGTAGTGATTTTAGTGTTCAATTTAAGGTCCAAAATTCAACAGTCACTTCTTCTCAATACCATGAGCAGTCTTGAATCTGTATAACTTGTATAACTGCCATTCACTGCAAAACAAGTTTTTTTTAAAGGAGGTTTAAAGTTTATAATTACACATATCACACATGTCATGTAAGAATTAACACGTATTTTATGTATAAATAAAGGACAGATTATTTTCAAAATATCTCTCCATCTTCTACAACACACTATTCTGTCAATTATTTTTTATATATTTATATATTTATTTATTTTTTATAAACAAGTCCATTTAAAGGAAAACAAACATTTATAGACAATATTTGGGAATGTGGGCATCGTTCTTTCCAAACTACTTCCTGCTGGTAAGGGTGCTGTCATGGGGGGAATTCTAAGAAAATGCAGAAATCCCTGGCTGTAGTCTGCAAGGCTGCTTTGTCCAGCTGGCTGCAAACAAGTTTTAAGGATCAATCAATATATTCTAAAAATTTCTAGATGTTTAAACTGAGTTATAAGTGACCAGGACCATGGTGAACACAACTGAGCCAAGGCTGTCATTTTGAGGACATCACTTCTATAGTATCATATAATTTGTAGTCAGTAAGTTGTCATGTATATCTTCCATTACCCCTTTTTCACGGTGACAATCTTATATGCATCTCTACTCAGACTGCAAATTCAATTTATTTCTTGAGATCTGAGTATTACTATATTTGAGTACATTCAATAATTCTTAGAAGAAGGGCAAATGTAATGGGTTAATATAATATGCATCATTAAGTTAAATTCAGGGCTATCTTCTCAAAGTCTGCCAACACCATGTCTGTCCTTTCTCAGAGATGGATCACTGAGTGTTCACAATCCACAGAATATAAATTTAAACACAGAAGCTACTAGAAAACATTGGTGTTTAAATTTGATAAACAATTGTAATTTAATAGACATTAATTCAAATAATTATTCCTGAGTACAGACATATTGCAGTTAGGTAATAAAGTACAGTTTTTTAACTTTCTTTTTCTTTATTTAATTTATTATTTTACATGTTGATCCCAGTTCCCTATCCCTACCTCTCTCTCCCTCCCTCCTTCCCTCCCTTTTACCCTCTCTGCCTCCTCACATGCACCTTGACAAACCCCTCCCCTCCCATCCCCCACCCCAATTCCACATGTAGGGCAATGCCATCCTGTGTCATCATGTAGATCTGACAGGTCATTTGAAGTAGGGACTAGGACTTCTCTCTTGTCTCTAGGTTAAGGCATTATCCCTCCATGGAGGATGTGTTCACAAGGTCCTTTTGTGCACCAGGGATACATCCTGGTTCCACTGTCTGAGGTCTCTTAGACTGCTCAGTCCTTCTGGCTGAGACCCATATTCAGGGGGGCCCAAGTCAGTCCCATGCTGGATTCCCAGCTATCAGTCTGGGGCCCGTTAGCTCTTCCTTGTTCAGGTCAGCTGTCTCTATGTGTTTCTGCAACCTGGTCTTGTCCTCTCCATCTGCATCTAGGTTCTAGGTTGACTCAGTGTTTAGGTATGGGTGTTTGCTTCTGTTTTCCCAACAGGTATTACATGAGGGCTCCATGGATAAGTTAGTTGTTGATCTTATTATCCAGGAAGGGAATTTATGGTAGCCTTTCCCACTGAAGCTCAAATTGTTAGTTGGCAGCAGTCTTGTAGGTGTCTAGACATTTCTTTGGGTTCAGTTTTCTCTTCAAACCAATATTGACTCCCTCTTTTATGTCTCTCTCTCTCTCCCCTTTTCTATTCCTGCCCTGACTCCAATCTTCCTAGTGGCACATGTTTTCCTCCCCCCCCTTCACCTACTTCTCTCTCCATTCACTGCCCCCCCACTTCCCCTGTCCTCTGGGGGACTTGTCCCTTCCCAGTTCTGTGAGGGATTTTATGTGAATCTCTTAGAATACACCTTGTATCCTAGTTCCTCTGTGTGGTGTGAATTATAGGCTGGTGATCCTTTGCTGTATGTCTAAAATCCATATATGAGAAATTACCTACCATGTTCCTCTTTTTGTGAATGGGTTACCTCATTCAATGGTTTCTTCAAGTACCATCCACTTGCCTGCCTGCAATTTCCAAAGAGTCCATTATTTTTTTTTTCTGATGAGTAGTATTCCATTGTGTAGATGTGCCACATCTTCATTTTCCATTCTTCAATTGAGGGGCATCTAGGTTGCTTCCAGGTTCTTGCTATTACAAGCTATGAATATAGTTGAACAGATTTTGTTGCATGGATGTGGCTCATTTGGGTATATGCCTAAGGGGGAATTGCCGGGTCCTGTGATAAACTAATTCCCATTTTCCTGAGGAACCGCCATACAAAAAAAAAAAAAAAAAAAAAAAAAAAAGAATTATTCATAGCCCAGCATAAAGTACAGTTTTTTACTCATATAATCTTCAGTCCTCATAATAAATAATAGAAGTGAATAATGTTCATGCAGTTCATAACTTCTCAATAGAAGCAAGTACAAAGTGACTGTAGGAAAAGATACAGCGCTAATTGATAAGCAGTTCCTGGAAGCAGGTTCTGAGATGGCTTTAATATGCAAAAAATTTTTAGTAAATATCTTCAGGATCAATACCTACAAGAAAAGTAGTGAATATAGGTTTCAACAGAGTGGCTAGGCTCTGAGTACTCACATCTGATGCCTTAGGATGCTATGGGGATCAGGGATGAAGTCAGAGGTATATCTATCCTGAGGCTATGTGGCTGGGCCCAGCTTACTCACCTCACCTCACAGTGTACCAGGCATTGGTGTGTAGCTGTTGTAGGATGGAACATGACTTGAACAAGATACAGATGTATATCATGGATTGAAATTAAGTTAGGAACTCAATGAGAGAGAAAGGTCGCCTTTCCTTACTGTCAGCTGGAACACTGGGTATCTCAATCCTGACAGTATGCTTGTGCTTTACACCAGTGGCTCTGTGACAGCTATCTGCTAACTGCCTGGCTCATGGGTTCTTAGTCTGTCCTAGCTACACATGGTGGCACATGGGAACCACTGTGGGTGCATCACATAAGTTTGTAGTTTGACAGTATGTCACTGTTTCCAGAGAACTATGATTTTTAAGAACTGATGTGTAAGTGAAATTCAGAAGCAAGCAAACACAGGAAATGTCTTTTTATATACTATCAAATGAGCTTCCTTGCCAAAATTACCATCGCTTTTACTCCCTTCCTGTTCCTCCACCAATCAAATAACTTCCATTATGGATGGTGTGATTTTCGCTTGATGACTTGGGTATTTGGGTCACAGAACCCTTTCCTCTTGTTATGTTTGTATTCTCCTGTATAACATAAAATCCATAAAATTGATCCTAATGGAATTCACAATACTATTCTTAGGGCTAAAAATTTTCCAAACAGTCTTATTTCCTGGGGTTTTAGGGGAAAAAAAAGCTCTTTCATCAATTTTCTTCCAAGAAAAAGAAGAAAGGAAATATACTTTTAAATATCTATTTTTTATCTAAAAGCCTAGAATATCAAGCTGAAAAGAATATATAAGAATGCACATACTTAATTTGGAAAGCTGAAATCTTTTAAAATCACAGAGAATCATGGAATGTTGTTCAGGTAGAACTCAACTACTCAGTGCTATGTGCTGAGTTGGAGTTGTCCTTTTCTTCTTTCTTTTCCTTCCTTCCTTCCTTCCTTCCTTCCTTCCTTCTCCCTTCCTTCCTTCCTTTTTCCTTATCCACATTTGGGAAGTGGGTCTTGAAAGGTAAGGAAAAGCTGAGAAATCTGTGAAACATCACATTCAGATAATAGAAGCACAAGGAAAGTTCACTAAGTTTAAAATGATGAGGATGACCTTGCAAGTAAGTGGTAGGGGAAACGAATTTGTTTTCACCTGAAATCCACAAAGTAAGGAAGTAGCATGGGGAGAAGAAAATGTCAAGTTTCAAAATAGCCACACAAATAATTGAAAGCCAATATTTTAACTATAAGCCATAATGTTTTCCAGACACAGAGAGTAATCATTTTCAGAGAAGCAAAAGAGAAGAAAAATTTGGGAGTAAAAGCACAGAAATATTTCAATAAGTTTTATAAAGTAAATTGTTGTATGGGATCAAAATTTCTTATTAGTTTTCTTAAAACTCCCTATTTGAAATATTATGACATGTATTTTTTTTTAATTTTAAAAAACACATTTATGAGTTTCCTTTTCTTTTATTTATTTTTTATTTAATGTTTTTTTCACTTTACATAACAACCCCAGTTCTTCCTGCCTCCCCTTCTCCCATCCCCCCAGCTCCCCATCCCAATACCATCCTCTCCTGAGTTTCTTATTTGATGGTTTCCACTTCTAGTTGCTATAGAGAAGTAATAAATGCTGCTTCTAGAATCTTCTATTGTTCTTTGAAGCCAAGCAGAGACCATATGTGCACAGTCTTTCATAAATTGGAAGTTGGACAAGAGGAAAACAGGGGCAATGACCCAAAGCCAAACTGTGGTGCATTTCTTCTGTCAGGTTATCTAAGTCTACACCATTTGTCCTTTCCATAAACAGTTCTGGGTTAGTGTTGACTAAAGAAGACATTTTTTTCTTTCATGTGTATGGATGGTTTTCCCTGCATGTATGTGCACCCTTTCTACCTGTGCTAGGTACCTATGCAGAACAGAAGTGCTAGAGTTATAGATAACTGTAAACTGCCATGTGAGTGCTAGGAATTGAATCTGAGATGATGAGCCATATCTGCAGCTCCCAGAGGAGATATCTTGCTCAATGAGAGAAGATGGAAGAGAAGCCCCATGGTGTGTATGTACTGAAGGCTGACAAAATGCTGGGCACTGGAACCATACTCCCACAGAGCACTAACCTGTTGGCTCATTCTGTTGGCATGGCAGAATCTAGCCTTTAGCTTATCCCTGCACATCTTTATCTTTCTCCAACTTTCCCCATCCTGAATGAGATGACTATTCAATAAGCACTTATCATCCAAATTAGAGATAACGTGGAGGAATCAGCACTTGATATAAGTTCCATTTGGTCCTCACAGACCACCCTTGCAGCTTCTTGTCTGTTTTTGCTTTCTCCAAATTGTGTCCATCTTCTAATCATAAATATTTGTTCTCTGGATCTTATTCTTCAGGACCAATGCAGAAACAAAAGGTCACAGTGAATGCAGCTAACTCTCATAATTCTACATTAAAAAAAAAAACCAAAAGACTGTATGTTGTTTAATGTTGATTTCTACCATTTGAGCACAGTACTGTAGATTTTGTTGTCTCCTGATACCTCCCTGATTGACAGTTTCCTATCAGAAGCACTTGCTTACATGTCTGTCTTACAGAGACAGCTATGCACTGGGCAACTGAAACATCCCCTTTGGATACAAGATGAAACTGTGACTAGACAAAACAAGTAAGAAAAAGGGACACAAGTCCTTCCTGAAAACACTAATGCCCTTGGATGTAAATTTAGGTTATTTTAATCTCTTGCTGCTATTTCAACTGTACTTTGACAATAATATTCTGATATTTAATGCATATTAACACACACAAAGAAATCCTTCTGTTGAGTAGTTTCTCTGTGACCTTAGGGAAATTTTTACAATCTTAAATGTATCGTTTATTATTTTTCTAACATTTTGGAAGTGGAATAGCTGAATGGACTATGTACAGAGGTAAGCAAGAAAGTCATGCATACGAATGGGTAGTCACTCTTCCTTCTTTCTTTCAATATCATTTCCCCCCTTTTCTTTCTCTTTCCATCTTTGTGTTCACTGTACTTTCATAGGCAAGAGACATTGAAATCTGAGGTGTCATACACAAGTAGTGCATATTCATAGTTCATTGCTGTAAAACTGGACATAGGATCTTATCATCAGAATGATTTTTGGGCTATGGAGAAACTTTAATGATCTCCAGACTGACAATTTAAATTTACTGAGCTCATTTTCTATCATCTTTCCCAAAAGGTGCAACCATTTGGCTAGTGTTGAACTCTGAATCCTCTTTTTACCCACTTAAAGACTATTTAGAAAAAAATAACATTTGTTTTGTTTGCATAGCACAGAATCAGTAATAGTTTTACATAGGAGCCATAAATTGGAAAACACTTTATTTAAATGTTATTATTATTGCTTCATGTTTTAAAATGAAATATTTGAAATAACCTATGAGGTTAGTAGATTTAATAATTGATTCAGAAATGGCCTAAGTTTCTCATTATAATGAAGTTACTAAATTAAAAATTTTTATCCAGATGCCAGTCATGCTTAATTACAAGTAGTGCTATAGAACATTTTCCTAGTATATGTTAATACTTTTACCAAGATAAGCTAAGCAGTGACTATTGCTTTCAAATGTGGATCAATAAGTTTAATTAAATGGATGCTATTCTTTTTGCATCTTATTTATCTTAAAATTATATAATTTATAATTTGTTTTGTATGTTTTATATAGACTACACGAGGAAGCCAGGAAACTAGAAACAACCCATTAAGTGTGGATTCCTTAAGGTAGAAGAGATAATTAAATTAAGTTAGAATTAAGGTAGAGAGGGAAAATACTAGAGATAAAGTTTAAGCATGAATTGATGAGGAATTGATGAGGAATATAAAGAATCAAGGTGTGGACAGAAGGCTTACTCAACATGAAATAGCTATGAAAAGCTATAGGAGACCTATGGTCTTCCAACTCAAGAAAAAAAAATCATTTAGAATAGTAGAAGCCATGTAAGGAGAGGGGAGAAATAGTTGGAGTTAAATGTTTAAGTGGGGATGGGGAGTTGAGGAAGAGAATATGGGGGTGAGTTAGCAAAAACTAAGAATACATGAAGATACCCTATTGAAATCTACTGGTTGGTAAGTTAATGTATTACATGCACACACACACCCACACACACAAATGTAAATATTCTGCATGGGTTGACAATGATGCTCTCAGAAAACATGGGTAAATGAAAATCTGAGAATCTCAATACCAGATGCAAGGTACATCCCTATAAGTGATTCGTAATGGAGCACCCTGAACTACAAGAAAATACAGGCTATTCCCATTGTTCTTGGTGGTCCACCATAATTAGATGGTAAGATCTGTTGATGATTGTGGATGTAGAACAGAGAAAATCACCCTTGAACTGACCAGAAAGAAAACGCTCTCCCTATTGACTAGCTTGCTTAGTAGCAGACGGTGCTCTGAAGGTTTTTGGTACAGAAAAATATCAGTGATCATATCAAGCACTGGAACTTGAATGATTAACACTGATGTAACTGGAGGATGTACCCACTGGTATATCAAGTACAACAATGTCATGATAGTTACTGGGTTAACTAATCACTTTCTGAGTGAATCTAGGCCTGCTCCACGGGACGGATTTAATGCCTTGTACTATATAACACCTATAAAAAACCTATCACTGGGAGATGATAATCCTAGGAGTAACTTATTTTTGTTGTTTTGCTGTATGCTAACAGTATCAAACTGTATTCTCAATATTTATGTTTATTATCTGCATTGGTTAATTTTCTGTTATTGTAATTAAAAAAAAACAAAAACAAAAAAAAAAACTATAGGAGCCATTACCATCATGGCAAGCAGCATGGCTGCAGATAGACAAGTATGATGCTGGAGTAAAATCAAGGGGGTGAACACTGAATGAGCGGTGCTTTTTAACTGTCAAATCCCACCACTCACAAGCAATGTACTAACTCCAGTGAGGTTATCACCTCCCAATTCTCCCCAAGAGGGCTCCCAACTGGGGATCAATGTATTCAAATGACAGAGAACTATGGGGGTTATGTCATTCAAGCAGCTTAACCGCATACATACTCATAGATTTTTATGGCTATCAGCTTTGGTTAGGGAAGAATTATACAGTGGGTAGTGGTTAATGCAGAGACAAGTAGGTAACTAGTCATCTATACCAACTTTCCACTGTCCAAGTCTTGGAAGACTTCACAGAAGGGCACATAACAAATGATATGAATAGATTTTGTTTTGTTTTGTTTTTGGTTTTTGAGACAGGGTTTCTCTGTATAGTTTTGGAGCCTGTCCTGGGACTCACTCTGGTAGGTGCTGGGAATAAAGGCTTGTGCTACTACTGCCTGGTGACATGACTAGATTTTAAAAGGAGAAAATGCAGATGTAAAGTTAAATGAGTGGGTGGATCTTCGAGATGTTGAGGGAAGGGTGAATATGATCAAAATACAATATATAGCATTCTCAAGACATTAATAATTTTTAACTGATAAAATGAATCCATGTCATAGTAAATAGGTAAATGAAAACCTTATATTGTCCCAGTTTTGTTTTTTGTTCAGCAAAATCACTATATACATTCCATAGACTTAAAAGTTTTTGTTGGAATGAACACAATATTTTACTTAATATGACAATTTGAAAACAAATTACTCTGTCCCTTTATTTTTTAAAAAAGATATTTTTCCATATAGATTTTATGGATATTTTATTATATGTAAGTCATGTACTCTCCTAAACTCATCACACTTTGTTATTAATAGCTTTTCAAGTTTTATACATTTACTTTACCAGCATGCCTCTGTTCTAGGCAATATGCTAATAAGGTAAAGATTTATGTGAAGAGAGAAAAATAGTGTTGTACATACTATTATCTTATATTCATCTGAGCCTTATTTTATATATCAGTAGCTCATTATGGAAATAGTTTGTTAAGTTTATTTCTACTTTTTTTATTTTGTTCTTTAATGGTGCTTATAATGACATTATCCAGTTCTTAGTTCAAGGTTACTGGTTTAAATTTTGAGTTACTGAAGTACCGTAAGGCTAAGCCCCCAAGCACCTGGGCATACCCCCCCAGAGTCTTGTCCCTTCAGCCTCCACTTTTTGAAGACACTTCTTTGAATCCAGTCTTTCTGATGGGTCCCTCAAATTCTTATTAGTTCTTACTCAACTTGCTGCTTATGACATTAAAGACATCCAGGCTCTCCCTACCCCTATCTATGTTATAGGATGCTATAGGAGAGCATTGGAATAATGCAACTGAGGTATTTCATGCCCTGGAATTAACCATTTCTCATTCCACTTCTTGGAAGGCATAGGCCCTGCACTACAAATGACTTGACAGACTGATGATCCCTCATGGAAGGCCTCACCCCTTCCTGGGGAGTGGATGGGGTATGGGATGGATGGGTCAGTGGAAGGCATGGGAGAAAGGAAGGGAGAGATAACTTGGGATTGAGATGTAAAATAAGATTGTTTCTAATTTAAATTAAATTTATATTATTATATATATTAATTTAAAAATAGTCTACCTTTGACTTCCGGAAAAACTACAGACTTGACCCCAACCACCACTACCCTTTAAACATTTTGGTTATAGCTTTTCTTTCTAAACTATCTTCTTGACACTCCCCCAGTTTAACCTCCCACACTATCTACATGAAACATGCTTATGACATTAGCTTCTTGGGAATGCTGTAGTAAAGTACCAAAGGACTAATGACTTTAAGCAACAGCAATCTGTTTCTTCCTCATTCTTGGAGATCCATCACACATCCAACATTGGTATTACTGTGATGAAATCAGAGTGTTAAAAGAACTATACACTCTTTGAACATAGGAATCTTGCTCCCAAAGTCCTTTTGTGCACCAGGGATACATCCTGGTTTCACTGTCAGAGGTCCCATAGACTGCTCAGGCCTTCCAACTGTCAGTCCAATGCTGGATTCCCAGCAATTAGTCTGGGCTCCCATTAGCTCCTCCTTGTTCAGGTCAGCTGTTTTCAGAACTATAGCTCTGTAGTAGAGCTTACAGAAGTTCTTTTATTGTACAGGGTTGTTTTTGGCTATCCTGGGTGTGGAAGCAGCCTGGTATTGGCACAAAAATAGACAGGTAGACCAATGGAATTGAATTGAAAATCCTGATATTAACCCACATACCTATTGAACACCTGATTTTTGACAAAACAGCTAAAACTATACAATAGGAGGAGGAAAGCATCTTCAACAAATGGTGCTGGCACAACTGGATGATAGTCTGTAGAAGACTGCAGATAGACCCATGTCTATTGCCATGCACAAAACTCAAGTCCAAATGGATCAAAGATCTCAACATAAATCCAGCCACATTAAATCTCTTAGCAGAGATAGTGGGGAGGTTCCCTTGAACAAATTGGTACAGGAGACTACTTCCTGAGCATAACTCCAGTAGCACAGACACTGAGATCGGCAATTAATAAATGGGACCTCGTCAAACTGAGGAGCTTCTGTAAGGCAAAGGACGCTATTGACAAGACCAAATGGGGCAGTCCACAGACTGGGAAAACTATCTTCACCAATCCTACATCTGACAGAGGGCTGATCTCCAAAACATACAAAGAACTCAAGAACAAAGTCAACAAAACACCAAATATCCTTATTTAAAAAATGGGGAACAGAACTGAAGAGACAAGTCTCAATAGAGGAAATCAAAAAGGCAGAAAGACACTTAAGAAAGTGTTCAACATCCTTATCTATCAGGGAAATGCAAATCAAAACAACTCTGAGATACCATCTTACTCCTGCCAGAATGGCTAAAATTAGAAACACAAATGACATCTTATGGTGGAGAGGATGTGGAGAAATGGGATACTCCTCCACTGCTGGTGGGAGTGCAAACTTGTACAGCCATTTTTGGAGATCACTATGTTGGTTCCTAGGGAAAATGGCAATCAGTCTACCACAGGACTCAGCAAATCCCACTCTTAGCGTATACCCAAATGACCCACATCCAAGCAACAAAGACATGTGTTCAACTACCTTTGTAGCAGCATTGTTTGTAATAACAAGAACCTGGAAGCAACCTGGGTGCCCCTCAACTGAAGAATGGATAAAGGAGACGTGGCACATTTACACAATCAAATACTACTAAGCAGAAACAAGCAATGGAATCTTGAAATTTGCAGGCAAATGGATGGAACTTGAAGAAACTACCCTAAATGAGGTAACACAGTCACAAAAAGAGGAACATGGTATGTACTCACTCATATAGGGATTTTGGACAAAGAGCAAAGGACCACCAGCCTTTAATTCACACAGCCAGAGAAAGTAGGATACAAGGAGGATTCTAAGAGATTCATACAAGGTCCCTCACAGATGGGGAAAGGAACAGGAGCTCCTGAGCATTTTGGGAGTGCGGGGGGCAGTGAGTGGAGATACCTCACATTCTTGAACTTAATCAGACCTGCAAAATATTTTCCTTCTAAGACAATATAGGTTTAAATATTAAGAGTTGATCATATCATTAGTGGACCACACTTTATATGTTATAACAATCTATTCCTTGATTTCATGTTATTGCAACTTCCACCAACTTGGGAAAAATAATATATTTCTTGCAGGCTCTGTGTGACAAACTTGAGCCTTTGACTTGGCTGTATCCCCTGTTTCAGGATCCCACAAAGCTGTGAGACTTAATTTTGAAGATAGTGTTATTTACTTACTCTTCATTCTTTTAGTGTATAAGTTTATTATGAGTCATTGGATTAAGGCCTCAGTTCCTCATGGACTGTTGGCTGGAAGCCTCTTTCAGCTCACTGCTTCATTGACTACTTAGTCGAATAGCTTATATTATGACAGTTTGCTTCGTCAACAAGTAAAGGAATGAAACAGTGTCAGCAGCCAAGTGTCAATATGACATATAGTAATCAGCCAGCCTTGTCCATCAGTTTGCCTTGTTTTATTATGTGGTCACTAGACTTGCCCAACACTTATGAGCAGCTGATTGTGCAGAGGCTGGGATGCTAGCAACTAGCTAACTGGGACCGAACAGGAATGAGCACACTGTAACATGCAGCCTTAGAAGACTTTGCCTGACTGTTTACCTTAGCATCCATTTGCTCCTGATGTTAGTAAAGCCATCTGCCTACAGGACTCCTTAGAGGTTTGGGTACCACTATCTGATCTGTGAGGTGTCTCTACAGCAAAGATTTTGATCTCAACAAGTTTTGGAATACTATAGCACTTTTTTTTTTTAATAGCTGTGCTTCATTCAGAACTGTTTATCCATCAAACTGGGATTCTTTGAGGTAAGGGACTCTGTCATCTTCCTTTTGCATTCTCAGGGCTTCCTGAATACAGTTTCCTGAGAAAACACACAGTAAATGTTTCTTTGATTTTAGTTCTTTTTACAACTCACATATTTTTTATTATTATTCTTTTTTTTTACTTGATTAAAGTATTATCACTAACACATGCATTTATAGTTTGTCTTATAGAATCTGACTGTTTCTTATTATGCTAACTTTATTGTACAAATAAATCCCCTGGTTATTTTGTTAAAATGCATTTTCTAGGGCTGGGTGGAACTGAGGATTCTGAGCCTTGAACATATTTTAAGTTGATATGCAATGCTGTTTTTCTGATAACCACAATGCAGAAAGTAAAAGAATGGGTAGGAAGAATGTGGTTGTTAAAAGTTATACATGGAGAGATTTGTGTTCAAAACAAAAGGATTTTCCAATAAAAAACATATATAGAGGATTTATCTGAATGCATTTATGAGTTGATAAGTTTATTATTCTTTAATTCAATCAGATTTGGGCTAGAAATCCAGTTATTGGGGAACATGTTTGGGAACAAAGTGACAATTAAAAACTTAGAATTTGTCCACTATGATATATGCAAGGTCATAATCAGCCAGGAAATCCTGAAGACTTATCTTTAGTTTTATATATTTTTACATATTCAACCTCTGTATAAGGTTTATTTTTTATACAGTTTATAACTTATGGTGTACAGATACACTACATAAAGCAACATATACAAGAATTTCTTAGAGTGTCAGTGAGTCCTAACGAGAGAATCATGCTTAAATTATGAAGAAAATATTCTTAATATTTCTATATAGGGATTGTTACTTCCTTTCTTAAATCCTTGATAACATGATAGTGAGAACTTATGAACCAGAAACAGTTTTCTGTTATGTGATATTTTTATTGCTCTGACAAATAAAGCTTGCTTGGAGTCAGAGGCGCAGAGCTAGCCTCAAGCTAACTGTAAAAGTTTGGAGGACTATAGAGAGAGAAGGCAGGAAGTAGACTGGTGGGATCTTAGCCATTTTGGATGGAGGAACAAAAAAGGTAGAAAGCAACTGGAATCTCCCAATTTGTTCTCTAATCTTCCCATTCTTATTTTTTTTTCTAAAAGCTACTTTTTTGATACAAGTTTATTGCTTAGATAGGCTTTAAAAAAAAGCAACAACAAATCAACAACAACAAAAAATCTCTGACAAGGAAGTCTTTTCCTTTTCTAGTAAAATGAAAAAGAAGATGAGAAGGGGGAGGTTGGGTGGGGAGATAAGAGAAACATACTGTTTTGAGTACAAAAGAATATGGAACTTGAGAAGTGATCATTTTCCAATATTGTCTAAATAAACCAGCAATGGTCAAAGTAATATTCATCAACTCAGAATGGAGTATTGAAGATTTTGTGTTTAGCATGTACTCATCCTGTCTCTTGTCAAAGTGCTTTTTCTACAATTCTTCTTTTGTGCTCCAAATTCTCAGTTTCTATTTCTATTTTTCCTTTTTTTCCACAATTAACAACATTTAGTCCATTAACATTTAGCAAGATTTAAAGAAAATATTTCATCATCTATTCTATCTTTGTGAGTCTGAAGTCCTATATGTAACTTACCTTTTAATTCTAAACTAAAGAAAACTATAACCATAACTATCTGTCTTCAACTCCTTCAAAGACCACAGAAGGATAATATATAAACTCTAGAAATGACAGAGACAAATTGATAGCCTGGTCAGTCACCTGAAGTTCTTCTGTAATCTTGCATCTTCAGCCCATAGGCCATAGCGTGTTTGGCATAGACTCCTCAGCAAAGCAGGAAACTTTAAACTGTCCACCTGTATTGGCAGTTTGTCAGTCTTTTTTCTATGTGTCCTGCAGACTATCTGACAGACTCTTCTATGAAGCAGGAAGCCTGTAAATGTTCATCTTGTATCAGCAGTCACTTTCCTGTGGGTCCTGCATGTTCAGTTTATATAGCAAAAAGTCAAACAGTCCAGATAAGAGCAGTATCTTGTCCAAATGGCTAGTCTTGCCAATGTTGAAAGCAAATTCCATAACGTGTTTCTTCAAGGTCCATCTTCCTTTCTGATGCAGGTGGTGTTGCCAGGAGCAGTTGTGCCTCACTGTTGAGAAAAACTCCTAAACACATTTTAAATGCCATATTCTGTAGGTCTTTGAAAGGTTTGAAGAATGCCTATCCATCTCAAATACATCTCTGTGAATCTAGAAAACCTAACTAACTTAACTCTGTTTTGACTATCATAGATAACTACCCCTATAATCTGTATGAATTATATGTACATTACATTTTTAAATGAGATATACAAACACAATACCTAAGGAAAGGAGAGAATAGGCACATGACCACAAAAATTAACCTTTAATTTTATCGATAAATAAAAATCCATTTTAAAACAAAATATTCGCCACTCGGAGTTCCTGCAGGCAAGATCCGTTGAGCCCCAAATCCTCGCCTCTGCCAAAGAAGGAGGTCTCAGTTAGATGACCCAGTTTCCAGTGAGATCCCACTTTCCTGCAAAACCTTCTCAAGTTCCAGCTCAGCTCCTCCTCCTCTCCTGCCAGCTATTGGCCAGAGGTGAGTCTGGGCCCAATTGGGTTGCCTGTCCCTACAACCTCTTTTACCCCCTCCCCCACCGAACTCCCTGGGTTGGTCCCTATCCTGCTGCTCCTTCTCTGGTCCCCATCCAGAGCACACTTGGAGCTCTGATACACCCCCATCAATCCCCACAGCCAGCCTACCCCCCCCACCCTGTGCCCTACACCACCCACGGTCCTGCCGCTCTGGTTGAGCACTGGGACAGAGGGTAGAGACAACAGTCCACCCTACTTCTCCCAGCAACTCTGAACAAAGGAGACCTAACTATCCTCTGCGGACCACTCACCACCTGCTTGGTCTCTGACCCCACCTCCAGTCCTCTGCTGGAGTCCCAGGCCCCTCTCCCAGAGATCTGCCTATCTCTACAGGCCCACTCAGAGTTCCTGCAGGCAAGATCCTTGACCCCCAAATCCTGGGGCCTTTCCCAAGAACCAGGTTCTCAGCTGGAGAGCACCAGTTCCCACTGAGATCCCACTATCCTGCAAAACCTTCTCAAGTCCCAGCCTCAGTCCCCTGCCCTCTTCCGACAGCTATTGGCCCAGAGCTATTGGCCAGAGCTTTATTGGACCAGAGCTATGACCACTGTGAGTACCTGCTTACATCTTCTCCTGGATCCTCATCCTTGACCCCATCCCTGGATCTCTGTCTGCAGAGAAACCTCCTAGAGAGCTTGGACCACACAGAGCTACAGATATTGAATCTCAGACCCACATAAGCCCATCGGGGAAGTACCATAGGGAGAGGGGGGATACACCAACACCTACTGGAAGAAGCTATGGGAAGAAGGCAATACAAGAGAATACCTAACAACAGAAAGACAAACATGACACCACCAGAATCTAGGGAATCTACACCAACTAGAATGGAACCACAACAACAAAGCAGAGGAAGCAGAAGGGTACGACTTAAAAATTACCATCATAAAAATCATAGAGGCCCTCAAAGAAGATGTGAGAAAATCCCTTAAAGAAATGGAGGAAAAAACAAACAAAAAAGTGGAAGAAATGAACAAATTCCCAAGGAAAGTACAGAAAGCCAAGAAAAAATGAATTAACCAGGTGAAGGAAACGGTTCAAGACTTGAAAACTGAAATTGAGAAAATAAAGGCAACACAAACAGAAGGAATGCTAGGAATTGAAAAAGCTGGGCAAAAAATTGGCAACTACAGACACAAGCATAACCAATAGAATTCAAGAGATGGAAGAGAGAACTCAAGCAGAGAAGATATAAACTAGAAGAAATAGATTCATCGACCAAAGATAATCATAAATCCAACAAATCCTTAACACAAAACATCCAGGAAATGTGGGACACCACGAAAAGGCCAAACCCTAAGAATAATAGGCACAGACGAAGGTGAGGAAGTCCAGCTCAAAGGTGCCAAAAATATATTCAACAAAATCATCGAGGAAAACTTCCCAAATCTGAAGAAGAACATGCCCATGAATGTACAAGAAGCATACCGAACCCCAAATAGGCTGGACAAAAGAAAAAGACCCTCGACAATAATCAAAACACCTAGCATACAGAATAAAGAAAAGAATATTAAGAGCAGCGAAGGAAAAAGGACAGGTAACATATAAAGGCAGACCTATCAAAATTACACCTGACTTCTCCATGGAGCCCCTCAAGGCCAGAAGGTCCTGGATAGATGTTCTAAAAGTATAAGAGAACACGGATGCCAGCCTAGGCTACTATATCCAGCAAAACTCTCAATCACTATAGATGGAGAGAACAAGATATTTAATGACAAAACCAGGTTTTCCCAATACATATCTACAAATCCAGCCCTACAGAAAGTATTGGAAGGAAAACTCCAACCCAAGGAAGGTAACTAGTGTTCTAGTAAAATGTAGGCAACAGGATAATACAACTACATCTGAAACCAAGGTGAAGTAGAAACAAATATATTCACAATACCACTGCCAACAACAAGCCTAAATCAAACAAGCATCAACAATAAAAGGTCCTTACTCAACCTCAGTATTAATGGTCTTAACTCACCTATAAAAAGACACAGGCCTAACAGAATGGATACGAAGACAGA
>NW_026126562.1:0-71610 GCF_943737965.1 Phodopus roborovskii
TTAACCTTTCCAATGTGCAATGCCCCTGCCAAAACTACTTCCCACAGTAGTGTATTTTACAGATTGGTATCCCATACAAGATTGCTTCTGACTAAGGAACTTACTTAGCAGCTAAACAAGTGAGGTGGTGGGACCATGCTCATAGAACTAACTGGTTTTATTGTTTTCCCAGAATCTGAATCATCTGGTTGTTAAGATAATGGAATGTGCATTTGAAAGCAAAATTACAGTCCCATTTAAGTGGTAAGAGCTTGGAGGGATGGGAAGAGGTAGATGCTCTGAATCAGTATCCCATATATACAATGTATCCATCCTGGAAGCACAGTAACCATTCCATTGAACTAGAAGCTAAGTCTTCCTTCAGCCACTGCCACGTTGGACTCTATATACCATAAAGTCTACATGCTAAGGAAAGAGTTATAGTAATAGTGTTGACTACTACTCTCCATGGACCTATGAAAGTCTGAAGTGCAAAGGAACTCTTAGAGTAGATCATCTATATTAAATGAAACAAACATTTATACACAATATTTGGGAATTTGGGCGCTGCTCTTTCCAAACTAGGATCAGCTTGTACTCTGTTTCAGGCGGTCTGGCGTGATCAAGCCACATTAGTCTGGAAGGAATCCACATCTTTTCATTTTCTGTGGAAACAAAATAGAAATCCTTTTCCCCAGTAACTTGTCCTTCAACTTAAATTTTGGAGTCAAAGCATTTTTTTTTAATTTAATTTATTATTTTACATGTCGATCCCAGTCCCTCTCCCTCCCTCCCTCCCTCCCTTTTCCCTCCCTCCCTCCTTCCCTCCCTTTACCCTCTCTACCCTCTCACATGCACTCTAAACACCCTCCTCCCAACCCCCCACCACAATTCCATATGTAGGGGAATGCCATCCAGTTGGGGTCATGTAGATCTGACAGGTCCTGTGAAGTAGGGACTAGGGCTTTCTCCGATCTCCAAAATGGTTGTATGAGTTTGCACTCCTGCACCAGCAGTGGAGGAGTGTTCAACTTTCTCCACATCCTCTCCAAATAAGTCATCACTGAAGTCATTTTAGGCATTCTGGCAGGGGTAAATGGGATCTCAAAATTGTTTGATTTGCATTTCCCTGATAGCTAAGGATGTAGCTAATTCTAAGTGTCTTTCAGCTCCTTGATTTCCCTCCATTGACAATTTTTCTTCAGTTCTGTACCCCATTTTGTAATAGGGTTATTTGGTATTTTGTTGACTAGTTTCTTGAGTTCTTTGTGTATTTTGGAGATCAGCCCTTTGTCGGATATAGGGTTGGTGAAAATCTTTCCCCAGTCTGTGGGCTGCCATTTGGTCTTGTCCACTGTGTCCTTTGCCTTACAGAAGCTTCTAAGTTTGAAGAGGTCCCATTTATTAATTGTTTCTTTAGTGTCTGTGCCCCCTGGAGTTATGTTCAAGAAGTGGTCTCCTATAAAATTTGTTCAAGGGTACCTCCTTCTTCTCTCTTCTAAGAGGTTCAAGTGGCTGGATTGATGTTGAGGTCTTTGACCCATCTGGACTTGAGTTTTTGCATGGCCACACAGATGGGTCTATCTGCAGTCTTCTACACACCCTCATCCAACTGTGCCAGTACCATTTGTTGAAGACTGTCTGCCCCATTGTATAATTTTAGCTGTTTTGTCGAAAATCAGTTTGGTTATAGGTGTGTGGGTTAATATCAGGATTTTCAATTGGATTCCATTGGTCTACCTGTATATTTTTATGCTATTACTAGGCTGTTTTCAGAACTATAGCTCTGTAGTAGTGCTCAAGTCAGGAATGGTGATACCTCCCCGGGTTCTTTTATTGTATAGGGTTGTTTTCACCATCCTAGGTCTTTTTGTTTTTCCATATAAAGTTGATTATTATTCTTTCAAGGTCGGTGAGGAATTGTGGTAAGATTTTAAGTGGGGATTGCATTGAATCTGTAGATTGCTTTTTGCATGATTTCCATTTTTACTATGTTAATCCTACCTATCCAAGAACAGGGAGATCTTTCCATTTTCTGGTATCTTCTTTTATTTCTTTTTTTAGAGTCGCAAAGTTCTTATTATATAGGTCTTTTACTTGTTTGGCAAGTCTTACACCAAGATAATTTATGTTGCTTGTGGCTATTGTAAAGGGTGATGTTCTCTGATTTCCTCTCTGCCTCCTTGTCGCCTGAAAAAAGTAAGGCTACTGATTTCTTTGAGGTTATCTTGTATCCTGCTAGTTTGCTGAAGGTGTTTATCAGCTGTAGGAGTTCCCTGGTAGAGTTTATTGGGTTGCTTATGTAAACTATCATATCATCTGCAAATAGAGACAGTTTGACTTCTTCCTTTCCAATTTGGATCCCCTTGATCTCCTTTATTGTCCTATAGCATTAGCTACAACTTCTAGTAAGATATTAAAGAGATATGGAGAGAGAAGGCAGCCTTGTCTTGTTCCTGATTTTAGAGGAAGTGGCTTAATTTTCCTCTCCATTCAGTTTGATGTTGTCAGTTGGTTTGCTGTATATTGTTCTTATTATGTTTAGGTATTGTTCCTGTTATCCCTGACCTCCCAAGACCTTTATCATGAAAGGGTGTTGAATTTTGTTGGAAGGTTTTTTCCACATCTAGGAGAGAATCATATGTGTTTTTCATTTTCTGTTTGTTTATATGGTGGATCACGTGATTGATTTCCATATTTAAACCATCCCTGCATTCCAGGGATGAAGCCTACTTGGTCATGGTGAATGATTTCTCTGATGTATTCTGAATTCGGCTTAGCAATATTTTATTGAGTATTTTTGCATTGATGTCTCTGGGATATTGGTCTGTAGTTTTCTTCTCTTAGTTGTGGCTTTGTGAGGTTTTGGTACCAAAGTTATTGTGGCCTCATAAAAAGAGTTTGCAATGAACCTTCAGCCTGAGGAGTAATGTTACTAGTTCTTCCTTGAATGTCTGGTAGAATTCTGAGCTGAATCCATCTGGCCCTGGACTTTTTCTGGCTGGAAGGCTTTCGATGACTGCTTCTATTTCATTGCGGGTTATAGGTCTATTTAAGTTGTTTGTCTGTTCTTGATTTAATTTTGGTAAGTGACAGTAATCCAGAAACTTGTCCATTTCCCCTTGAATTTTCAATTTTTGTGGAATACAGATTTTCAAAGCATGACCTGAAAATTGTCTGGATTTCCTCTGTGTCTGTTGTTGTGTTGCCCATTTTGTTTCTGATTTTGTTAATTTGCATGTTCTGTCCTACTTTTTCGTTAATTCGGATAAAGGTTTGTCTATCTTGAGGATTTTCTCAAAAAAAAAAAAAAAACACTCTTCGTTGCATTGATTTTTTTGTGTTTTCCTGGATTCTATTTTGTTGATTTTTAGCCCTCAAGTAGATTCTTTCCTGGCATCTACTCCTGGGGGTGAATTTGCTTCTCTCTGTTCTAAGGTTTTCAGTTGGGGCTGTTAATTCTCTTATGTGACTATCCTCTGTTTTCTTCATATGGGCACTTAGTGCTTGAACTCCCCCTCGTAGCACTGCTTTCAAGGTGTCCCGTAAGCTCGGGCATGTTGTATCCTCATTCTCGTTAAATATTAGAAAGTCTTTAATTTCTTTCTTTATTTCTTCTTGGACCCAGGAGTGGTGCAATTGCACATTGTTCAGTTTCCAAAAGTTTGCAGGTTTTCTGCTATTTGTGTTGTTGTTGAATTCCAATTTTTAAAGATGGTGGTCCACTAAGCTAATAGGACTATTCCTATTCTCTTGTATCTGTTGAGGTTTGTTATGTCACCTAGATGTGGTTGATTTTATAGAAGGTTCCCATGTGGAGCAGAGAAGAAGGTATATTCTTTTGTCTTTGGATGGAATGTTCTATAGATGTCTGTTAACCCCAGTTGAGGCATAACTTCTGTTAATTTTTTTTTGTTTCTTTGTTGAGTTTCTGATTTTGTGGTCCTGTCTAGTGTTGAGAGTGGTGTTTTGAAGTCTCCCACTATAAGGTGTGCGAGGTTTTATATGAGCTTTGAGTTTTAGTAGTGTTTCTTTTACGAATGTGGGTGACTTTGTATTAGGGGCAGAGATGTTCAGAACTGAGACTTTGTGTTGATGGATTTCTCTCCAGAGATGAATATGAAATGACCGTCCTCATCTCTTTGACTAATTTTGGTTTGAAGTCTAACTTGTTAGATATTAGGATAGCTATGCCTGCTTGCTTCTCATTTCCATTTGATTGGAAAATCTTTTCCCCAACCCTTTACCCCTGAGGTAATGTCTATCTTTGAAGCTTAGATGTGTTTCTTGCATGCAGCAGTTTAAATAAGGATGGATTCTGTCTTTATATCCATTCTGTTAGCCTGTGTCTTTTTATAGGTGAGTTAAGACCAAAATATTGAGTTTTTAAGGTGAGTAAGGACCATTGATTGTTGATGCTTGTTTGATTTAGGTTTGTTGTTGGTGGTAATGTGAATATATTTGCTCTGCTTCACCTTGGTTTCTTAAATATTGGATTATCTGTTGCCTACATTTTTGTGGGTTTAGTTACCTTCCTTGGCTTGGAGTTTTCCTTCCAATACTTTCTGTAGGCCTGGATTTGTAGATACATATTGGGAAATTCTGGTTTTGTCATTAAATATCTTGTTCTCTTCATCTATATTAATTGAGAGTTTTGCTGGATATAGTAGTGTAGGTTGGCATCCGTGTTCTCTTAATACTTTTAGAACACCTATCCAGGACCTTCTGGCCTCGAGGGTTTCCATGGAGTAATCAGGTGTAATTTTGATAGGGTCTTTGCCTTTTATATGTTACGTGGCCTTTTTACTTGTGCTGCTCTTAATATTCTTTCTTTATTCTGTATCCTAGGTGTTTTGATTATTATTTGTCGAGGGGTCTTTTTTTCTTTGGTCCAGCCGATTCGGGGTCCTATATGCTTCTTGTACTTTCATGGGCATGTCCTTCTTCAGATTTGGAAAGTTTTCCTCGATGATTTTGTTGAATATTTTTTCAGCACCTTGGAGCTGGGCTTCCTCACCTTCCTCTATGCCTATTATTCTTAGGTTTGGCCTTTTCATGGTGTCCCACATTTCCTGGATGTTTTGTGCTAAGGATTTGTTGGATTTATGATTGTCTTTGATCTATGAATCTATTTCTTCTAGTTTATCTTCTGCGCCTGAGATTCTCTCTTCCATCTCTTGAATTCTATTGGTTGTGCTTGTGTCTGTAGTTGCCGAATTTTTTGCCTAGCTTTTCAATTTCGTGGATTCCTTCCGCTGTGTTCCCTTTATTTTCTCAATTTCAGTTTTCAAGTCTTGAACTGTTTCTTTCACCTGGTTAATTGTTTTTTTTTTTTCTTGGCATTCTGTACTTTCCTTAAGGAATTTGTTCATTTCTTCTACTTTTTTATTTGTTTTGTCCTCCATTTCTTTAAGGGAGTTTCCAAATCTTCTTTGAGGCCTCCTATCATTTTTAGCATGGTAATTTTTAAGTCGTATTCTTCTGCTTCCTCTGCTTTGTTGATATGTTCCATTCTAGTTGGTGTAGATTCTCTAGATTCTGGTAGTGTATGTTTGCCTTTCTGTTGTTAGGTGTTCTCTTGTATTGCCTCTTCCCATAGCTTCTTCCAGCAGGTGCTGATGGTGTATGCCCCCTCTCTATGGTACTTCCCTGATGGGCCTTAGATTCAATATCTGTAGCTCTGTGGGGTCCAAGCTCTCTAGCAGGTTTCTCTGCAGACAGGGATCCAGGGATGGGGTCAAGGATGAGGATCCAGGAGAAGATGTAAGCAGGTACTCACAGTGGTGCTCTGGTGGGGCTCTGGCTAATAGCTCTGGCCAATAACTGGCAGAAGAGGGCAAGGGCCGAGCTGGAACTCTGAGATGGTTTTACAGGATAGTGGGATCTCACTGGAAACTGGCGCCCTCCAGCTGAGACCCCATTCTTTGGCAGAGGCCAGGACTGGGGGTCAAGGATCTTGCCCCGCAGGAACCCCGAGTGGACCCATGGAGATAGGTGGATCCCTGGGAGGGGGCCCGGGACTCCAGCAGAGGACTGGAGGCGGGGCCAGAGACCAAGCAGGTGGAAATTACAGGTGGTCCCATGAGGATAGTCAGGTCCCCTTTGTTCAGAGTTGCTCCCGAGAAGTCTCTGAAGTAGGGTGGACTGTTGGCCCCACCCTCTGTCCCAGTACTCAACCAGAGCGGCAGGACAGTGGGTGGGGTAGGGCACAGGGTAGGGGGGGTAGTCTGGAGGTGGGGATGGGTGGGGGTGTATCAGAGCTCCAAGGGTGCTCTCGATGGGGACCGGAGACAGGAGCAGCAGGATCAGGGGCCCCAAATAAATAAATCTTAAAAAAAAAAAAAAAAGAAAGAAAGAAATACTATCAATGCCACATGACCAGTTTCAGAAAAAAAAAAAAAAAAAAAAAAAGAATCCTAATTGTCATAGTGCTTATCTTGTATTTTAAGAATGTGTTTGTTATATAGACATGTATTAAGTAGATACCTATATATTTTTCTAAAATTCCTTTATCAATTGAATTCTTATCACAACTTGCATTCTGTTAAATATTCATTATCAGATTTAAAATACAGAATATTAAAAGAGTGACTTCCCTTAAAGGACTTCAGCACACACTTTAGAATGTGTTTTCCGTTGTGTATGTATAGATATAAAATATTAGGTGGAACTATAGTTCTGTTATTAACTTGATTTGGAAAGTAAGTTTAACATATGGAGATGTGGAAGCATCCAAATGACAGGATAAATGTATGGTAGTATTTATTAATTATTAAATTGACTAAACTTATGACTCTACAATTCCCAGCTTACACACACATATACACTTGCAAATTTAAGTTCCAAATACTGGAGAAAAATGTGATATTTCTTTTCCTGAATCTGGCTTATTTCCATTAATGTAATGATTTTCAGGATAATCCAATCCATTTTCTTGTAAATGTCACTATTTCATTTCTCTTTATGGCTGAATAAAATTTCACAGTGATTATGTAACATGTTTCCTTTACCCATTAACCTGTAAATGTACATCAAAGATGGTCCACTTTTTAGCTGTTGTGAATAACATGGCAATAAAAATAATGTGCAGGTATTTATGTGGGATACCGACTTAGAAACTTTGATATAGATCTCCAAGAATGGTGTAGTAAGAGTTTTGAATGGCTTTATCCTGTAGTTCTTATTCATACAGTCAAAACCACTGTGATAGTCTATATCCAGTAGCCCTGCCATGTCTTCTGCATTGCAGTAATCCCCTTTAACCTCCAACTCCTCCTCTGTAATAATCTCTGAGCCTTGGCAGGAGGGGTTCTAATTGAGATGGATACTTTAACCCTGATAATGTCATAGTGTCTGTATTTGCACTCTGACCGTTGAAGAAGCTTCTCTGAGGGGCATTGAGAGCTATGCTTATCTGTGGTAGGTTTACCCCTAGTGCCTGTAACCTATCAAAGCCACTAATTCTTGTCTAAGTGTGAGTTACATCTTGTGGAGGGGACTTAAATCCTGTAATAAAGTGGTTGGTTACAGTCATAACATTTATGCTACTCTTGGCTCCAATGAAAGTATCTTATCACACTAGACAATACACCTGTTTATAGTTGTTTATATCCTTTCAAGGTACATTTGGTAGATTATATGTATGTATGAATTTATCTGTTGCTTCTAGATCTCCCATGTATTTGAAAGATAAACTACCCAAATAACTTGAATAGCTCCCTGTATTTCATTAGAATTTTTAGAACCACTAATTTTTTACCCCTAATTTTATTAACTTCAGCATATTTCTTTCTTTTTTTTTTTTTTTTTTTTTTTTTTGATTCAGCTCAGATTCTGTGATATCCTTCCTACCCTTCCCTGGGTCTGCTCCAATTCATGCCTTCATGCCTTCAAGTTTCTTTGGCTTGTGTCTGCATTTCCTACAGCCTGGAGTCTCCACCGAAACTTAGGCTTCATTTTCACATCTTTAAACAGTGCCCTTTCAGGCACTTACAAGAATTTGACATCATGTTTCTTCATCTCATCAGCTCTCAGTGTGGCCCACGTGAAACTCGACCGTGACATCATTCATGCTCAAGTCCAAAGATAATATTGGCAACTTTGCTGTCCCAATTGACAACATTCACATCAACTTGTGTGCCTCTAAGTCTTATCCTGAGGAAACACTTTGACAGTTGTTTTTGAGCATGGGTTCTCTTTGAGGGCATTATTGACACATGCCTCACCTTATATGTATTTCTATTTTTACAAATTGGAGCCTTTGTGGGAAGGTTTTTTTGCTGATGCTTTTCTCTTCAACAATCTTAGCTTCTTTGTGTCACCCCCATTACCTGCAAATTTCTACCTGCTCACACCTTTCCTACCAACCTGCATATTTTCCTATCATCCTGACACCCCCACCCCCAATTAGAGATCTGAATATGTACACTACCCAGTAACCATACCAGAGGCTGAATACTGTCCCCCTGTGAAACTTCATCCATCAAATAAATGAGTCCATTATTTTAGCTTAGTTTAATTCCAGGTCTCAGAACATTGGATTTGGCTGTATTTTTTTTTTCTCAAACATAACAAAAAATGCACTGTAATCCAGTTCTGAACAGAATCCTGTTAGTCTCTGAAATTTCTCCAGCCGAGCGAGCCTCAACTGTCCTCCTAGCCCCGCCAGTCTGGTCTTCTAAAATCCTAGCAGGTATACAATTAAGCTCTGATTACATCATTTTTTTAGAGTTTCTTGAGCTTGAGTTCCATATTCTTCCTATAAACCATTTTCAAAAGCCTGAAAATGCAGCAATCAGTTTTGTCATAGCAATGTCCTGACTTCTTAGTTGAATTTTTTTATTTTGTTCACTTTTCTTACTGGTTACAAAACAACAAAGCAACTTAAGTTTGAAAGTATAGTGCCATGGCATGAAAATTATGGAATCAGAATCATAAGATAGCTAGTCACATTGCTCAAACTGTCAGGAGCCAAGGACTGTGAATGTGGGTGTGAAGGTCATCTTTTCTTTTTTTGTCCCTTGGAACTGAGGAGTGAACTTAGGGCCTTGCCTTTGCTAGATGAATGAATATTCTACCATGGGGATGAATCCTCAGCCCCCTATTTTCCTCCTTTTGTGTAGTCTGGAATCCTATCCTATTGGTGCTGCCCATATTTAGCAGGGAGGGGGATGTGGTGTGGGTGTGTATATTCTTCAGTAAACTTTTCTGAAAGTAAGCTCATAGACACACCCATGTGTCCCCATGGTGATTCTGTTACACTATTTACAAAATCAAACAGGAAAACTATTTCCCCTTTTCAAGTGAATGAAGTTCCTGGTCTAGGCAGAACCTCAACATTATAGCTGGCCAGATAGATCACCTAGCCAAGAGACAACCCTCAGAAGGGCAGAAACACCTTAAGTCATGCTAAAGATGTAGGAGGAATTATTGTCCCTTTAATGATACAGTGAATGACCCTTTCCTTCTCAGGATTCTTCCTGTTAGAACAGTTGCTTACAGAGTTGCTGTCATGTAACTTCATAGTTAACCCTCCCCAAGCTGTAAATATTTCTTTTCCTTTTAATCTTCCATCTCTTTTCGGAGGACTGGCATTTTTCTTTATTTTCTACTTTTTTTTTTTTTAATCTTCTTAGGCTGAGAAGCTGCTGAGGTTTACAGCATGTCACCTGGAGTTGGAGTTTTTGTTTTAAAATCTAAGAACATTATTCTGAAGCTTTGTTTGAGTCCATTACTCTAAATAATTTTTGTCAATGAGGCTACAGAACACAAAGAGGAAGCCCTTATTTCCCAGGTAACAATTATAAATCCACTCCAGTTCAGTGAAACTTAAACTCACAGGTGCCTCAACAATTACATGTTACTTAGAGACAACAAAAATTAGACTTAACATTTTTTTGTGGGGATCAGTTTCAAGACAGGGTTTTCCTGTGTAGCTTTGGAGCCTATCCTACCCTTTGTAGACGAGGTTGTTCTTGACTTGTAGAGATGTGCCTACCTCTGCCTCTCCAAGTGTGGGATTAAAGGCATGTGCAACAATTACCAGGTTAGACATAGTATTTTATTTCAGCAAGGCAGTCCTTCTCACTTTATTTTTTATTTGATTTATATTTATAAGGTTTTTTTTTTGTGAAATGTTTACTAATTCCTGTAGCTTTTTTTTCTATTTGATTATACTGGTGTTATTTTCTCCTTCTCCCCTATTAAAATATAGGACTTGATGGTTTCCGTGTTGGATATGATTGATTCCTTCCTAGATATCCTCAGCTCATCTGATGAAGTTTATTATTTTCTGTGATCCTGTTATTGAGGCTGTTTTTCTTCTTCCTCTGTGCATGGTATTACCTTAAGGATCTTCTGTAGTGCTGGCTTATAGTAACAAAATGTTTTGCTCTTGCCTGTTTGAATGTTCATTTCTCTAACAATTTAAAAAGATAGATTTGCTGAATATAGCAATCTGGATTGGCAGTTATTTACTCCTGGAGCTTGAAATATATCGCTCCATGATATTCTGATGTGTTTGCCTTTGTAGTGACTTACACATTTCAATTTGCTTTGTGTTTTTGATATCTTAACCACAATATATGATGGAAAGGATTGAAAGATTTGCACTTGAGCTTGGGTGTTTAAATGATTCTTTGTCTTGAGTGTGAGAATCTTACTGACCTGATTCTTTAAGACTCTTTAGATTTTATCTCATCCCCTTCCTTTCCTGTGGATTCTTAGGTTTGGTCTATTGATCTTATCTTAGAGTTCTTAGGGGTTATGCATATGCTCATGGATCTTTCCTTCTTTGTTGGTAATTTAATGAAATGTTTCCGCAATTTGATACTCTAGTCTATACTATTCCTTCTGCTTATCAATTAATATTCATCTCTATTAGTGACTCTTTTGCCATTATAATCCTTTTGAAAAATCAAATTGATACGATGTGGTTTTTTATTTACTTTATATAACCAAGTCCATTTAAATGAAAACAAACATTTATAGAAAATATTTGGGAATTTGGGCACGTTTTCCAAACTACTTCCCGCTGGTAAGGGGCACTGTCATGGGGGATTCAAGAAGATTCAAAAATCTTGGCTATAGTCTGTAAGGCTGCTTTTTCCAGCTGTTTTGAATGTAGTATCACCTCGTACTCTGTTTCAGGTGGATTGGCTTGATCAAACCACATAAGTTTGGAAGGAATCCACATCTTTTCATTTTCTGTGGATACAAAAATAGAAATCCTTTTCCCCAGTAACTTGTCCTTGAACTTAAATTCTGGAGTCAAAGTATTTTTTTTTAAATTTAATTTATTATTTTACATGTCAATCCCAGTTCCCTCTATCTCCCCCTCCCAACCTCCCTCACTCCCTCCCTTCTTCCCTCCCTCCTTCCCTCCCTTTACTCCCTCTGCCCTCTTACATGCACTCTAACCACCCCCCCCCCCATCCCCCACCCCAATTCCATATGTAGGGGAATGCCATCCAGTTGGGGTCATGTAGATCTGACAGGTCATGTGAAGTAGGGACTAGGGCTTCTCTCCTGTCTCTAGAGTAAGGCAGTTATCCCTCCATGGGGGATGTGTTTACAAAGTCCTTTTTGTGCACCAGGGATACATCCTGGCTCCACTGTCTGAGGTCCTTAGACTGCTCAGGGGGTCTTTGGTTGGGGGCTTTGGGGGGGTAGGTGGGCTCCGGTTGTGTGGGGGGCCCGTTTGCTGTTTTGTGTTTCTATTGTTGAGTTTCTCTTTTTGGGGTTTTTTTGGTTTTTTTTGTTTGTGTTGGGAGAGATATGGGTTTGTGGGTTTTTTACACACCTTTCTTGTGGCTTTTTTTAAGCCTGTCCTATTGTAGAATTCTAGCTGTTTTGTTGAAAATCAGTTGTTCATAGGTGTGTGGGTTAATATCAGGATTTTCAATTGGATTCCATTGGTCTACCTGTATATTTTTATGCTAATACTAGGCTGTTTTCAGAACTATAGCTCTGTAGTAGTGCTTAAAGTCAGGAATGGTGATACCTCCCTGAAGTTCTTTTATTGTATAGGGTTGTTTTGGCTATCCTAGGTCTTTTGTTTTTCCATATAAAGTTGATTATTATCCTTTCAAGGTCAGTGAGGAATTGTGGTGGGATTTTAATGGGGAGTGCATTGAATCTGTAGATTGCTTTTGGTAAGATTTCCATTTTTACTATGTTTATCCTACCTATCCAAGAGCATGGGAGATCTTTCTATTTTCTGGTATCTTCTTTAATTTCTTTCTTTAGAGCTACAAAGTTCTTATTATATAGGTCTTTTACTTATTTGGTAAGCATTACACCAAGATACTTTATGTTGCTTGTGGCTATTGTAAAAGGTGATGTTCTCTGATTTCTTCCTCTGTCTCTTTGTCGCCTGAAAAAAGTAGGGCTACTGATTTTTTTGAGTTTATCTTGTATCCTACTTGTTTGCTGAAGGTATTTATCAGCTGTAGGAGTTCCCTGGTAGAGTTTATTGGGCCGCTTACGTAAACTATCATATCATCTGCAAATAGAGACAGTTTGACTTCTTCCTTTCCAATTTGGATCCCCTTGATCTCCTTTTGTTGTCTTATAGCTTTAGCTAGAATTCCAAGTACGAAATTGAAGAGATATGAAGAGAGAGGGCAGACTTGTCTTATTACTGATATTAGAGGAATTGGCTTAAGTTCTCTCCATTAAGTTTGATGTTGTCAGTTGGTTTGCTGTATATTGCTCTTATTATGTTTAGGTATGTTCCTGTTATCCCTGACCTCTCCAAGACCTTTATCATGAAAGGGTTTTGAATTTTGTGGAATGCTTTTTTCTGCATCTAGGGAGATAATCATATGGTTTTTCTTTTTCTATTTGTTTATATGGTGGATCATGTTGATAGATTTTGGTATGTTAAACCATCCCTGCATTCCAGGGATGAAGCCTTACTTGGTCATGGTGGATGATTTCTCTGATGTATTCTTGAATTTGGCTTGCCAGTATTTTATTAAGTATTTTTGCATCGATGTTCATCAGGATATTGGTCTGTAGTTTTCTTTCTTAGTTGTGTCTTTGTGAGGCTTGGGTACCAAGGATATTGTGGCCTCATAAAAGAGTTTGGCAATGAACCTTCTGTTTCTATCTTGTGGAACAGTTTGAGGAGTATTGGTATTAGGGCTTCCTTGAATGTCTGGTAGAATTCTGCATTGAATCCATCTGGCCCTGGACTTTTTTGGTTGGAAGGCTTTCGATGACTGCTTCTATTTCATTGCGGGTTATAGGTCTATTTAAGTTGTTTGTCTGTTCTTGATTTAATTTTGGTAAGTGATAGTTATCCAGAAATTTGTCCATTTCCTTTGAATTTTCAATGTTTGTGGAATACAGATTTTCAAAGTATGACCTGAAAATTGTCTGGATTTCCTCTGTGTCCATAGTTATGTTCCTCTTTTCATTTATGATTTTGTTAATTTTCATGTTCTCTCTCTGATTTTTTGTTAATTTGGACAAAGGTTTGTCTATCTTGTTGATTTTCTCAAAAAACCAACTCTTCATTGCTTTGATTTTTTGTATTGTTTTCCTGGTTTCTATTTTGTTGATTTCAGCCTCAAGTTGATTATTTCCTGGCGTCTACTCCTACGGGGTGAATTTGCTTCTCTCTGTTCTAAGGCTTTCAGTTGCACTGTTAATTCTCTTATGTGACTACCCTCTGTTTTCTTCATATGGGCATGTAGTGCAATGACTTCCCTCGTAGCACTGCTTTCAAAGTGTCCCATTCTCGTTGAATATTAGAAAGTCCTTAATACCTTTCTTTTATTTCTTCTTTGACCCAGGTGTGGTGGAATTGCAGATTGTTCAGTTTCCATAAGTTTGCACTTTTTTCTGCTTTTTGTGTTGTTGTTGAATTCCAATTTTAAAGCATGGTGGTCTGATAAGATACAGGGGACTATTCCTATTCTCTTGTATCTCTTGAGGTTTGTTATGTCTCCTAGTATGTGGTCGATTTTAGAGAAGGTTCCATGTGGAGCAGAGAAGAAGGTATATTCTTTTGTCTTTGGATGGAATGTTCTATAGATGTCTGTTAACCCCAGTTGAGACATAACTTCTGTTAATTCTTTTGTTTCTTTGTTGAGTTTCTGATTTTGTGGTCCTTGTCTAGTGTTGAGAGTGGTGTATTGAAGTCTCCCACTATATGTGTGTGAGGTTTTATATGAGCTTTGAGTTTTAGTAGTGTTTCTTTTATAATGTGGGTGACTTTGTATTGGGGGCATAGATGTTCAGAACTGAGACTTTGTGTTGATGGATTTCTCCAGAGATGAATATGAAATGACCGTCTTCATCTCTTTTGACTAATTTTGTTTGAAGTCTAACTTGTTAGATATTAGGATAGCTACGCCTGCTTGCTTCTTATTTCCATTTGATTGGAAAATCTTTCCCCAACCCTTTACCCTGAGGTAATGTCTATCTTTGAAGCTTAGATGTGTTTCTTGTATGCAGCAGAAGGATGGATTCCGTCTTCGTATCCATTCTGTTAGCCTGTGTCTTTTTATAGGTGAGTTAAGACCATTTATGTTGAAGGTTAGTAAGGACCATTGATTGTTGATGCTTGTTTGATTTAGGTTTGTTGTTGGCAGTGGTATTGTGAATATATTAGTTCTGCTTTACCCTTGGTTTCTGGTGTAGTTGGATTATCTGTTGCCTACATTTTTGTGGGCGTAGTTACCTTCCTTGGGTTGGTGTTTTCCCTTCCAATACTTTCTGTAGGGCTGGATTTGTAGATACATATTGGGAAAATCTGGTTTTGTCATTAAATATCTTGTTTTCTCCATCTATAGTGATTGAGAGTTTTGCTGGATATAGTAACCTAGGCTGGCATCCGTGTTCTCTTAATACTTTTAGAACATCTATCCAGGACCTTCTGGCCTTGAGGGTTTCCATGGAGAAGTCAGGTGTAATTTTGATAGGTCTGCCTTTATATGTTACCTGTCCTTTTTCCTTGGGCTGCTCTTAATATTCTTTCTTTATTCTGTATGCTAGGTGTTTTGATTATTATATGTTGAGGGGTCTTTTTCTTTGGTCCAGCCTATTTGGGGTCTGATATGCTTCTTGTACTTTCATGGGCATGTCCTTCTTCAGATTTGGAAAGTTTTCCTCGATGATTTTGTTGAATATGTTTTCGGCACCTTTGAGCTGGGCTTCCTCACCTTCCTGTATGCCTATTATTCTTAGATTTTGCCTTTTCATGGTTTCCCACATTTCCTGGATGTTTTGTGTTAAGGATTTGTTGGATTTATGATTTTCTTTGGTCGATGAATCTATTTCTTCTAGTTTATCTTCTGTGCCTGAGATTCTCTCTTCCATCTCTTGAATTCTGTTGGTTATGCTTGTGTCTGTAGTTCCGATTTTTTTGCCCAGTTTTTCTATTTCCAGCATTCCTTCGGTTTGTGTTGCCTTTATTTTCTCTATTTCAGTTTTCAAGTCTTGAACTGTTTCCTTCACCTGCTTAATTGTTTTTTCTTGGCTTTCTGTACTTTCCTTAAGGGATTTGTTCATTTCTTCCACTTTTTTTTTTTGTTTTTCCTCCATTTCTTTAAGGGAGTTTCTCGCATCTTCTTTGAGGGCCTCTATCATTTTTTTGATGGTAATTTTTAAGTCGTCCCTTCTGCTTCCTCTGCTTTGTTGTTGTGTTCCATTCTAGTTGGTGTAGATTCCCTAGGTTCTGGTGGTGTCATACTTGTCTTTGTGTTGTTAGGTGTTGTCTTGTATTGCCTTCTTCCCATAGCTTCTTCCAGTAGGTGTTGGTGGGGTCTCCCCTGTCTCTATGGTACTTCCCTGTGGGCGTGGGTCTGAGATTCAATATCTGTAGCTCTGTATGGTCCAAGCTCTCCAGGATGTTTCTCCGCAGACAGGGACCCAGGAGGGGTCAAGGATGAGGATCCAGTAGAAGATGCCAGCAGGTACTCACAGTGGTCCTGCAGAGATAGGCGGATCTCTGGGAGGGGCCCGGTACTCCAGCAGAGTACTGGAGGTGGGGTCAGAGACCAAGCAGGTGGAAATTACAGGTTCTCCCGGTGGATAGTCAGGTCTCCTTTGTTCAGAGTTGCTCTGAGAAGTCTCCGAAGTAGGGTGGACTGTTGGCTCCACCCTCTGTCCCAGTGCTCAAGCAGAGCGTCAGGACCGTGGGTGGGGTAGGGCACAGGATAGGGGCTAGGCTGCGGTGGGAATGGGGTGGGTGTATCAAAGTTCCAAGGGTGCTCTCGATGGGACCGGAGACAGGAGCAGCAGGATTAGGGGCCAACCCAGGGAGTTCGGGGGGAGGGGGAGGGGTTGTAGGGGAAAGGCAGCCCCGATTGGGCCCAGACTCACCTCTGGCCAGTAGCTGGTGGAAGAGGACAAGGGCTGAGCTGAAACTTGGGAAGGTTTTGCAGGATAGTCGGATCTCACTGGAAACTGAACTCTCCAGCTGAGGCCTCTTTCTTTAGCAGAGGCCCGGATTTGGGGGGGAGGGGAAAAAAAAAAAATGTTCTTCCCCCAAATTTAGAACTCATTACTTTATATTTTTTCCAACTTCCTGATTTTTCATTTATATTGTTGACATTCTCATCTATTTTTCTAGCTATTTCTTTATGTTGCTGGCTTTCCTCTCTAAGATCCTGAGTGATTTCTTTTTTTTCAGTTGCCTTCATCCTAGTTGGATTTACTAATAAAAAAACTGTTTTTGAAACAGAATCTCCTATTATATAGTTCTGGTTGTTCTGGATGCAACACATATAACTGGCTGGTCTTGAACTCACAGATATCTACCTACTAGAGTACCACCATGTGCCCCCATGCCCAGCTTCTAATAATTTTTACTAGAGAACATTTGAAATCTTCAAATATCATATAGCTCATTTCTGTACTGAGTTTTGTCATTGACAAATTCTACAAAACCTGGTTGGTGTTTCTGGGTTTTTTTGAGGATTGTGGTCTTGCAATCTTTTTGAACCCACAAAGGGGTTCAACAACAGAATGAGGGACACAAAAATAATTAATTAATAACAATAATAAAATATTTTAGTATACACTGAGATGTTACTGACATCTCTATGCCATGTGGCATTGTGTGATTTCACCGCAGCCTCTGTTATGAATATGGAATCTGTGCCCTTGTAGTGTTTTTTGTGGAATGACTGGCAATGTTATCCATGTGCCTAACCTGACCATGAAGTTGTCTGAAACAACTTGGCTTCTATTTGAGACTACTGTACAATGTGGAGTGCAGTGTTTTTAGTGTACATATGTTTTATGCTTATAAAATTTAATGCATTAAGGATAACATTTATTTTAAGTATTTTGTATTACTGTCATTTTTTCAGCATGTAAGAGTCAAACTGGCTCCAATTGTGTTAGAGAAGATTATTTTTTAAATTCTGTTTCAGATACTCTACGTGAGTTTCACAAAAAAAAAAAATCATCAAATGAATTATGGCTTAAGATTATGAGGGATTTCAAAAACTGTGAAACTCTATTTTGCTTAACTGCTGTTCTGTAACCATGTATTTACTCAGAGCATCATTCTCGGATAGTGATCATAAAGACAAAATATTGATCAACTCTGGAGAATACTGATGATACTTTCCATCCCACTGTATAAAATATTCAGTGAAGATTTAGTTATTTATGAAAAAGGAGACATATCTTATTAGTAAGAAAATTTCCTTGTTCTTAACACATGATAAAATGATACATATAATAAAGATTATGTCTCTATTTTATTTTAGGATTTTGAGACAGGGGTTTTTTGTGTAACAGTCCTGGCTGCCCTGGAACTCACTTTGTAGACCAGGCTAGTCTCAAACTCACGAGATCCACCTGTCTTTGCCTCCCAAGTGCTGGGATTAAAGGCATGCATCTTTACTGTTGGGCAATTATACCCTTTATGATTAATTATCATTAACACTATAATATATGTGTCTATTTTTATCATTTGGAGCTGTGTTGGCATAAAATTTTTGGTGGCAAGGTTAATGTGAGACATGGTTATGATGATCTGATAGTAGACACAACTTTGAGAATGTCTGTGAGGATTGTCTAGTCAGGATTAGCTGAGTTGAAAATACTGTTCTCAGGGTGAGTGGCACCTTTGATGGAGCTGCCCAGATGTAATGAGGGATGAAGAAAACTGTCCATTGAGGGAAAGCAGTGTGCATGTGCTAACCCCCACTTCCTGATCACTCCTGTTAGCATCTAAATCTAATGACAAGATCTTCCACTGACATCAGAACACAGGTTTGACTTTCTAATGTGGACACAACACCAGCAACCCTCCAAGGAAATTCCAGCTTTGAGTATCAGATTCTTAGGCATTTAGCTTCTTTGGATTGAGGACCTTCTGGGTTCTCTGTCTCTCCGTATTCAGACAGCCTACAATGCCTAAGATAATCTAGTAACACACACACACACACACACACACACACACACACACACACACACACACTTTTTTCTGTACCTCTAAAAAACCTGCTTTATACACTGTCTCAAATTTAAAACAAAACAAAACAACAAATAAATATGTAAATAAAATGGGAGCCCAGTGGCATGTTTACCCCTGAGTTCAATCCTCAGCACCAAAAATAAATAAATAAATAAATAAATAAATAAATAAATCAAAATAAAAGGGGAGGAAAAAAGGTAAAGCCTAAATCGCAATGATGATGAAGATGATAACCATATGTAATAGCAATAAGGATAATCATCAATGTTAGTAAACACTTAATATCTGCCAACTTATCCCATATACATTATTGATGCATTAATTCAATAAACACTTGAAGAGTACACTGTAGTGAGTCCTAATACAGATTTCACAGATGAAAGACCTAACTCTAAACTGAGAGATGCTGAAGTAAGTGTGATTGAATTCATTACCCTCTCTTGTCAAGTGTGACTGGCCTTAACTCCATCACACCTGTAGTTAAACTGTTTCTCATAGGTGGTTTTCACACCCTCAATGGGTACAACATTTGAGTGTACATTATTCAACCAAAATGTTTATTTTCACAAGTAGACTAGTATAAACATTATATTGACATCATAGGCTTTTATAAAAGCCTATCCAAATGCTTCTCAAGTGTTAACTGTTTAATTATAGTACCAGCCTCAACAACAACTTTTTTTTCTTCTTCTTCTTCTTCTTCTTCTTCTTCTTCTTCTTCTTACTATTACTATTATTTGGTTTTTGGAGATAGCGTTTCTGTGGCTTAACTTACAACTTAATGGAATTGATGAAGAGGTACAGACCTAGCCCTAGACATTAATTTCTGCAAGTTAATATAGCTAATGGCCTCAAACTTACAATACTTGGTTTCAGTGCTCAAGACATGCTTTGATCCTAATTAATCAATGGGATCATAAGATCAATACACGAGCCATTATTCATACAATGACATAAAAGTTATGTTCTCAACTTTTGTAAAGTGAATGATCTCTACTTTCTTCCCATTAGTTTATTACCTTTTCTCTTTTATCTATGAAGACTTTGTACCCAGTAAAGTGTTTGCAAGATGTCAAAGGGGATTTTCATGGCAGCCCAAGCATAAGAAATTCTCAGAAGTAAATCCAGACTGTATTTTCTCTTGTGGATGAAGTAAGAATCCATGGTCAATAGCAACTATTAGCCAATTATAGACACCCCGCATAGTGGCAGCTCTGTGGCATTTGGGCTTTAATGGTAAATCACACTCCCAGATCCTGGTTCTGCTTGTGTTTCTTACAAAGCTTAAAGAGCATGGTTACTTGACTGGACAACAGTTTATTTTAAGTCATAGCCTTTTGAACTTGAGACCTATAATAAGATGAAGGAGTTATTTACCATTTTTGCATGTGTGACTATAAAATGGCATCTTTTCTACTCTGGCCAACTCTCCATCAACAGATTTTCAGAGCAGGAGAAGCTCTGAGTATTTATTAGAGCCAAACCTTGATGAACTGCAGTTCGGGTTGACTTCAATTAAAAGGTGAAGTTCAGATCCAAGGTTGAGTTGGGGGGAAGAACGAGAAGGAGAGCTATGAAAGGGATAACTTAATAGAGGAAGCCTTGCTTGAGGGGTTAATGAGAAATCTGCACTAGAGAAATCCAGGAATCCACAATCATGACCCCAACTAAGAATCTACGCAATAGTGAAGAGGCTACCTTAAATGCCCTCCTACTACAATGAGATTGATGACTACCTTAAATGCTATCATGGAGCTTAGTCCAGTAGCTGATGAAAGCAGAAGCAGAGATTGACAGCCAAGCACTAAGCTGAATTCTTAGAGTCCAAGTGTAGAGAGGGGAGTGATGAACAAAAGGACAAGACCATGTTGGGGAAACCCCAGAAACAGCTAATCTGAGCAAGTGGGGAGTTCACTGACCCCAAACTGACAGCGGAAGAATCTGCTTAAGACCTAACTAGGCTGCCTGAATGTGGTTATCAGTCTGGGGGTTTGGGAGGTCTATGAGGCTCCTGGCAGTGGGCCTCATAGTGCACGAACTGGCTTTTGGAATTCCCTATGGAGGGATACCTTGCTTAGTTCAGACACACAGTGGAGGGTCTTGTTCGTGCCCCAAATGATGTGACTTCGATGATTCCCCCAAGGGAGGCCTCACCCCTCTGAGGAATGGATTGGAGGTAGGATGGGGAGATGGTGGGGGAGAGTGGGAGGATAGATGATGGGAAGGAGAGGAACTGGGATTGATATGTAAAATAATATTCCTTTTAATTAAAAAATATTTAAATAATATATGTATGTGTGTAAGTTCATTAAAAATAGTGTTGCAAGGTCTTATTTTGTTTAAAGGTGACTATATTTCTAATGTTATTTATTAAATATTGTTCAAGATTAATTTTGCTTCACTGAGTGTGAATGTTTAATGAATGCAAATTAGGTTAGCCACAGCCATACTTCATGAAAGTTTGTTTTGCTCAAATATTCTACTTGGACTCTTTCTTAAAAGACATTATGATGTTGTAATGTCAACCAGGCTAGCAAATAATAAAAGTGAAACAGAATGATAATACAGAGACAACATGAAATCCCACCTTGTTTTTCTTTGGAGAGCATACACTTTAGAATAGAACACTACATTAGGCTGAAGTTACTATTGTAGTTAACCTGTGATATTATAAGTATCTTTAGCTTTATCTGCCATAGTTTGCTTGCATGGCCATTTCCTGTTCTGTAATAGGTAGAATTAGTCTCTGAGAATTACATTTCTCTCTTGCTCTGAAGCCCATAGGTTTTTACCATTATATGCTAAACATGAACGGAGCACAATTTATAGCATTTTGTGAGCTTGCCTTTTTCACTAATCCAGGTACATCTAGGAAAGCAAACAAAATTAAAAGCAAACAAGTACATCCAAGTTGATTAAAGTGGCACAGGTTGGTCCCTACCTGTCTCCCATTCAAGCACACTATAAAAAGTTTCTCTATACCCAGAATCAGTTTTGAAACCACATTCTGGCTTTGTAGATAAGTACACCTTCCTTTTAGACCATTTAGGGTGCTTTTTGAAGTACTCATGAGACTGGTTCTTGGGAATCATTTGCAACCCTTATAGTGTTGTAAGCTGTACCTTTATTCTAGAAATAGCTGCATTAGAAAACCCAGGAATACCTTCAGGCAAGAGCATCAAATTTCACATGGTTCTGAGCTCTACCTTACTTAGAGTCTCTCCACTATCCTACCCTTGCAGTATCACACAGTGTAAGATACCCCTGTGAAACCCTTAGAAGATAGCCTCATGTGCCTGCATATCAGCAGCATATCTGAAGTTCTCATATGATTTCTCATCACTCTGGTCTTAACCATCCATAGCAACAAAGAGAAGCAATGGCTCCTTCTGGTCTTGGCTATAGCACCTGACTCTTCCTTTTGCAGATGTATTTCACTGTAAGGGTCCCTGTGGTTAAGAATCTTTCTTTCAGTGATGCATATGTACCAAAGGCACCTTTATAGTGTTCTATATTTTATTATACAATAAAATTATACTGAATGTCACTAGGTGCTTAGTCTGTTGGAACCTGGAGATGCTATAGGACATGATGAATTTCTGATTCCCATGGACATTATGGATGTTAACAGGAATCACAGAAGTGTCCTAAAGTCCTGTGTATCTCTTGATACTATTTTTCTTATACTGGAAATGGGGCTTTCTTTACCATTCTCTAACTGCGTGACTTAAATCACCTTTTCTTCTGAATAAATAAAATATTGAAAGTTCCTTCTTGCCTTCCCCTGCCCCCTGTAGGTATTTTTAATTATATAAATTAACAAATGGCAATTTTCAGTCTTTGTAGTAGGCATATTATGTAGTTATAGTTTACAGATACCGCTTTTGCTATGATAAGCTAAGATGGCCTGGAGAGGATCTCGTTATCAAAATTGAGGAGAGAAAAAGCAAACACATTTTTTATAGTTATTAGGCATATACATTTAAACTCATGAGCATAGCTTCTGTTTCTGCAGGTTGGCTCTGTCCAAGAATCCTTGTTGGTGGCATTATCCTGTTCTTGATGTCCAGGTGACATTAACAAATGCCTGATTATCAGGAGTGATGACTGTTATAAATACTGGCCTCCTGCTACAAATAACATTAAAGCTATCACAGCTTTGAAGAACCAAGTTGAGAGCCGGATGCAGCATAATTGCTAATCATCAATGCTGATTAGTCTATTGGAGGGCAGAGGATGAGTCAGCAACTGCCAGCCACTGCTATCCAACAGGTAAGAACATGCTGTGCATTGGCAGGAAGACTATGAATCTCCTGTGTGTGCACTGAGGGGAAGTGACTCAGAGCCCAAATTAGGAACCTCAACAGCCCAACACAGGTGCATTACCTCACCCAGCTGGAGTCCTGAACTAATACTAGCATTCTGCATCAACTGACATAGAGATGGACATTTATTCTTTATCTATCCATCTATCAATCTATATCTATATTTCTTTCTTTCTCTTTTCACTTTAACTTACCTCAGCTTTTAAAAAAGTACATGTCATAAAATTGCTCATTTTTAGTGTATAACTCCTTAGAAAATGTATAAACTTGTATGATCCTCAACTTAAAATAGGTTTAGAGTTTAGAGTATTCTCATTGTCCTCCGATGATCTCTCATTTCCATGTAAGCTCTACTCATTCCTAACCCTAGGCATAATAAACTAGACACCAGTCTTGTCTTTAGCATGTTTGCATTAGCTCAGTAATTCATGTCAATGGGTTCATAGATTATACAGACTTCTGTGTGTATGTGTTTGGTTTTTGCACATAGCATGTGTCTGAGATTCACCCATAACATTATGACTACTTTGATGTTTTTATAAGTGAGCAAATTTAATTAAATTTAATCATATAGACATTTCAATTAACCTACTGATAGCTATTTGGCTTGTTTACATTTTTGAAAATTAAAGAGAGCATTACTATAAATGTTTGCATGCACATTTCTTACTTTTAACCATCAAATTTCAGTTTTTCACAGTTGTGATTATGTATATGCTATATACACAATATATATATATATATGCTTCTTAAATTTTTTAATATTTAGAATTATTCCACATATCTGTGTCTATGTCATAAACAAATACATGAATATATGTAAATATGTAAATATATGTGAATATCATACAGTTGTCCTTCAGGTCAGATAAAGAAAAATTGTCACAGAATAATGAAATGCAGAAATGCTGTAGAATAATGTTAAATGCTCTAATTCATGTACAATCAGAATTACAGACAGAAAAGCCAGAGACAACTTAACAAGAAAAGTATTTGAGAAATTAGCATAAAGTTTTTTTTAGATGAATAAAAAAAGTTTACTACTATGTAGACTCCTGGGTTTTAAACAACAGAAGGAAAATGCTAATAGGAAGACATGATGTGTCGAAATACTGATTGGAAATAAAACTTAAAAAAGTGTGGTGGCTTAAACAAGTAAAAACCACACAATCCTCACACATACTTGACTCACACACATGGGGTTTTGCATCTCTAGAGTAAAACAGTTCCAGGTATAAAATATTCAGGAAAACCCCACATCCTCACTAGGTATATACAGATTTTTTTTTTGCCATTGTTATCTACACAATCAAAAACAACTACTCCCTCAAGGTTGTCCTTACATTGGGTTTTGCACATTACAAAGATGCAATGTTAACTATGGTGGAGCTCTTGGTATGGTGGCTCATGCCAGTTCTGCACACAGAGGATGAGACCAAAGATTAGTGCAAACTCAAGGCCAGCCTGATCCACACAGAAATCTCAGGGCAGTCTGAGATGTGCAAGAGGCTCTGTCTTATAAACTATTAAGCAGAAGAATTTAAATACCTGTGTTTACACTTGATGTAAGAAAACAACAATATGTGAGTGTCTCGACTTCCTATCAGAAGCCCAGTTGTTTTGTCATGCAACAGAGAAATCCCCTTTGGGGGCGTATTTTCCCTCAGCCCCCACTGAGGGAAACACAAACTTAGCAAAATTGCAAGAATCTTCTATAGAAATACAAATATAAAGGAATATTTAACTTGAATCATTCTTATGGGCATTGCAGAAAATAATTTAATGACTTCCAATCAGAAGAAGCAGTGGGGATGTTAACTGGAGACTGGTTAGATGAATATGTCAAGGACTTTTCTTTGGGTGGATGTAATAATTACACCAATAGTTGTAGTGAATGAAAAATAACACCAATTATCATGTGCTAAATAGCAATATATTCACACCTGTTACAAGTTTCACTGTCTTGAAAATCTTTGAGGTATTTTCATGAGCCAGTCCAGATTACTTTATGCTCTATAAACAAAAACAATCAAGGAGTTCCTTAATCTTAATGAATTAAAAGAATTGTTTGAAAGCCTGACAGGTCTATATGTGTGCTGCATACAGGGGCTGTGAATGTTTTTATCAGTCTCTCACAAGCCAAGATTGATAGAGCCTCACGCTGACTCTTACTTCCATGATTGCTACACAGGAAAAGTGGATACAGGGGAATTCAAGCACTGACTGTACCACCTCATGTCTAGATATGTGCATTATCTCCCACCTTCCTCCATCTTTTCTCCTTCAAAGAAAAACACATAGGCTCTTCCTAATTTTGTGGAGTGGAAGAAATACAGTCCTAATATGTGGAGAGAGTAGAGCTACTATGAGCCCTGTCTAAAGACTTGCTGTCTTAAAACACATGTTTGATTTATTACAGATTCCTTTATATCCAACTACTCAGTTTTCTCCTAAGTTATTATTTTAAAAACCATGATAATGGCTCACTGTAATGACTACCACAATCAGTCTTTATTGCTACCAAATATCCACTCTCTTTTCTCTATGGAAAATGTACTACTGCTATGACAAAAACAAACAAACAAACAAACAAAAAACAAAAACAAAAAACAAACAAGCAAGCAAGCAAACATGAACACCAAAAAGAACAAAACTGAACAAAAATCTTTTCTATATGACAAATTTCAAAGAATAATACACCTCTGTCTGGAAAAGTAGGGGAAAAGAATGGACACTCGGCATCTCTTTTGCAGGGGTTCATTCTGTCCTGGAATGAAATGCTTCTTATTGGGTACTTATCATGAGCTCCAAAATCTCCCTTTCCATATTTTTCCCTGGCCTTTGCCAGTCCTTTTCCTATGTTTTTCCACAAGTGGGCTTTGGAGAATGGGTTTTAAGTTGGGCAAAGTTATCAGCCTACTTTCTGCCTGTTAAAGCCTTCATTAACAACAGATATTTCCTGCCATGACCCATTCCAATAGAAACACAAGACAAAGCCAGGAGATTTTAAAACTCCATGAATATAGGTTCAGAAAACTGGGGGCCAGTTTAAAAACAAGAATACTATGAAAATCTTGGATGATGAGATAGTAACAATATCTATATAGAGGAATGACAGGGAAGAATTCTCAGTGAAACCAGTGTCAGCAGCAGGAGATGTGAAAGTTTGAAGACAATTGAACAGCTCTGAGCTGAGCAGCCTCATGCGCCCCCCCCCCCCAAACAACTTACATCCTCAAAAAAGTTCAGACATTTATTGTTAAAAGGTGTATGGGGCAAAGATGCAGGCAAGAATACAATCAAAAACAGTAATTGGTTTGCAAATATGTGTGTCAGTACAAGTGGGCTGAAATGAGTTCAGGAAGAGGCAAAGTCTCCCATATGCCATGAGGTGAATAACTTTGCCACTTCACATGCAATTCAAAGCCATGGAATAAGCTGAGCTCTCAGAATCTGAAAACCAAAGCAAACCAAAATCAACCTTCCTTCTTACATGTTCCCTCAAGTATATGCCATAGGAACAAAGAAAGTAGCTGAGTAAAATACACTGCAATATAGTTTCTTGATGGGAGATGTCATTCTGTATATGTATCTCATACTGGTTAATGAATAAAGCACTGTTGGCCAATAGGAAAGGAAGATAGGAGGGACTAGGAGACAAGGAGGAAAGAGGAAGTAGTAAGGAGAAGCCAAGATGGAGAGACTGGGGAGATGAGACGCTGGCTCCTTTCCCCAGTAAGAAGACCACATGGAAATACATAGAAATGGGTTAATACTTAAGACAGAGCTAGCCAATAAGAAACTAGTACCTGGCCAACAGAATTATATCAAATACAGAGTCTCTGTGTGTTAATTGGGGCTGGCGCGGTGGTAGGACAAGACTGGCGGCGGGGCGGAAAAACCATACTTCTTACAGTTTCTCATTTATTTTTCCTTTTACTTTTAACACATTTATACTTTTTAATATAAACTGTGTCTTCTGGAAAACTCCTATATTTAGATGCTGATTTTCCCCCTTTGCTCTGATAGTCCTTTTCATTATATAAAATTTTTCAACACATTCAAATTGGTTGTTATTATTGACACAGTTCTTGTTTACATGTTATTTTATTTTTCCTTCCTACATGTAACACACTCTTTTTGTTCAATGGTTCCTTACTGTTCTCACTTACATTGAATATATTTTATTGTGGTACTTTATTGATCTAATAACTTCTACTACCTTTTTAAAAAATCCATTAGTGATTAGAGGTTAATATATATTAAAGACTATCAGAATCTGCTTCAAATTATACTAACATAATTCTTAGAGGACAGAAAAACAATGTTTCTGAATTATATTATTTCCTGCTGTTATATATGTATGTTTGTGCATGAGTGCATAAATATATATCATTGAAGGAAAAATTGAAAACACAACTTTTCAGTTTTAATCACTTAAAATTAATATATTTTAAAGAGGTATATAAAACTATACTTGAATATTTAAAATTTGTGTCATAGTAAACTTACTCTTTCTAATCTTGCTTGTTTCCTCAGTAGATTCCAATTATAAAGTGGTATCAATTCCTTATTTGATATTTATTTATTTAGTTTGTAAATGTATGTGTTTGTAAGTCCAATACATACATACATGTGCACATACATGCAAAAATACAGTCACACATGTGCAACCACACATTTGTGGATGTCACACAATGACTTATAGGAGTTAGTTCTCTCCTTCCAGTCTCAAGAGCCATGTGTGCTCTGGGGACTGGACTACCATCAGTAGAAATGCCCTTACCAATGGAGTCATTTCACAAGTCCTAGTATCACTCTCTCATTCCAACAGTTCTTTGCTCCCATTCATTATATTTATGTTAAAATGGTTTAAAATGATTTCAGATTATTTAATATAAAGATATAACATAAAAATCACATGGCATGTAACTAAAGTAGTAGTTATGGAGAATTTGCATATCATCAGCCTAACGATATGATTGCCTATGTAATGTTTTAACACATTATTTTTGAATAAATTAAAGAAAGTGAAGATGATGTCCACTATAATGTCTTCTATAATTGTATAGTTATATTAATTTATGTTCTTTTTTCAGGTGAACTTGAATTATTATCTGACATAACTTACTTTTTAGTTAAAGATATTATATAGTTTTTCAGTAATGTAAGATAATTGCATGCTATTCTTTTTGTTTTCTTTAGCAATTTGAATATTTTCTTCCACTTCCATTTGGTATTTATTGTTTCTGATAAAAATTCATATATATTACTATAGCTTTAATAACTAATTTTCTCCTTATTTTACATTTAAAAATACCTTCTTCATATGTCAGCATTTCAATGAGATTTGTTTGGTTTGGGATCTCTTTTTTATCATCCTTCCTTCAAGTTTGTTGACCATTATCACTTCTAGGAATATTATTTTTCCATATTTTAATTTCACTTCCTTCTGTAAAATTTTTATGTGTGTGTCAACATGTTAACAAAGATTTATCCTTGTCTATCTGTACTTTTCTGCATTTATTCTACTCGTTATACTTCAGACTGCTTACTATCAATCCACCTTGAAGCTTGAACATAATTTTAGATAACAATAAATCTATTGTTGAGTCCACACACTGCTTTTTCATTATAATTATTATAGTTTTCTACTTCAGAATTTCCTTTTGAAATTTATAATTTCTGTATCTTTATTGTCAGTGAGGTATTGCCAACATATCCTCTTTTAATTTTTAAGGTCTAGTTGCTTAGAGATGATTGTTGTAGCTTCTGTTAAGTTTTCCGTGATAAATCCACTATCTGAACCCTGTTGAGATGAATTCTTTTGTCTGTTAGAGGATATTATACTTTCCTTCCTCCACTACAAATGACCAAACTTCATGGGATCTTCCTTATCATAGAGGAAAAGGATAAAAGTGCCTTGATGTCTTTAACATTGGTTTTGAAGTTAATTTTGTTAATTTATAAGATTTAAATATATATCTGAAGAATCATGAAGTGGTATTCCATTGACACTAACCCATGATAGAGAAATTGCCATAGGGGACAAGAAGAACATAAAAGATTTTTATGTGTTATAAAATAGGGAACTTTTGTAATCTTGGAGAAAATGAGGTTAGGACTTGACTTCACATGATCCATTAAAATGTGAAGCAGGAGGCAGACACCTCATCAATGAGTGGTGTATGTCTAAGCAGAGAAGTCCCATTAAATCACAGAGTTTTCTTGGTTCCAACTTGGGTAGAAACTACACACAGATGCCATGCTTCAGTCTTTTCTTGTAATTGTGGAGATGGGACAATAGGCTTGAAGAATGGGACTACCTTAAATGATCTGTTTGCATTTCATTCTCTGTATAAAAAATGTAGGCATTTTGTTGTACAAATGGAATTAATATAGATGTACTTTAGTACCTTTTGCACAAGAGACCCCCACCAAAACACAGCATGTTTTAAATAGATCTTTGAATAAAAATTTAGTTGTAATAGAGAAAAAAAAATAAAAATTACACATATAAGAATATCAAGAACATGATAGCTGGGTATTGGTGGCACATGCCTTTAATCCCATCACTCGGGAGGCAGAGGCAGGCAGATCTCGAGAGTTTGAGGCCAGCCTGGTCTCATTACAGGACAGGCTTCAAAGCAAGACAGAGAAACCCTGCCTTGAAAAACCAAATAAATAAATAAATAAATAAATAAATAAATAAAATGATAATTAGAATAACGAGAGTGAATAATTCTACCAGATATTAAAATATATAGATTCTCTAAACAATAAATTATTGGTACAGGTCTAGACAGATACAACAACAAAATGGAAAAAAATACCAAAAAAAAAAAAATAAATAAAATAGAGAAATACATTAAGAAACTTCTGAATTTATAAATAGTTTTATTATGAATAAATATTGATAATTAATATCTTGAGTTGGATATATTCTACATACATGAATCCAAGTGGATTGTGTCATTAAACATAGAAAAATACAGGTAGAATTATGTTGTGATATAAACATGTTCTCAAAACGGAAAACACACCCCAACAATTCAATTATTTGGTAAGAGCTAAGATTAAGCCTTCGGCAATTTGAGAAATAAACTGCAAACTTCCCCTATATCTGAAAATTTAATTGATCTCTCATTTTTAAAAATTGCTTCTATATGTGTGTATTATAGGCATGTGTATCCTTGTGTACGTTTTCATCATATTTCTCTTATAATTCACAACACAGTGTGATTTGTGCTACAGTTTACTCACTGACATGGAAATTGGAGAAATGTTCTGTCCTCATACATTCAACCTTACCAAGAATAAAATATTAATGGTTAAACATTTCCTGTACATTGTATTTAACTGACTTCTTCATTTGATTCATTGAGAAATCTTTTCAGAGGTTTAGCATGGTGATTAATGTCCAAGCAAATTACAGCATCTGTGCTGTAGCCTAAGATTCCCATTAAGACCAAGCTTTATGTCCTAAGAAAATACATAGCATTGACATCTGAGTGATGGAACTTTGAATAAAATAGTTATTCTCCCTTTGTATGTAATAATATGTTATAATTTTAACAATATATCATATTATATATTACATCTTATATAATTATATTCTATTCATCCACATACTATATAAAATATATTGATTTTATTAACATGTAATAATACAATGGAAAAATGATCTATAAGTTGGGTTGTGTGAAGAGAAAATGATTTGTTATATGTGAAACTAATAGTGCAAGCTTGTAGGTTTAATTGCTGTATAAAATGTTTGCATCATTAATCAGTAGGAAGCATGTACTTTCAACCCAAAAGAATTGAAACATTATCAATGAAAAATGTCTTGGTTATTATTCTATTACTGTGATGAGATGTCATCACCAAGGCATTTTATAAAAGAAAGCATTTAATTGGGAGCATATTTATAGTTTCAGAGAGTTAGTCCATTATCCTTGTGGCAGGGCATATGGTAAAAGGCAAATACACAAGGTGCTAGAGCAGTAGTAGCTTACAGCTTGTGTCCTCATGTGTTTGCAGATAGCAAGCAGAATGGGTCTGTCATGAGCATTTGAAACTTCAAAGCCCACCCACAGTAACACATCTCCTCCAACAAAGCCACACCTCTTAATCCTTCCTGAACAATTCAACAACTGGAAACTAAACATTCAGAGCCTATGTGGTGGTCATTCATTCAAACAACCAAATGGATGGTTCCTGGGGCATGATACTTGAGGTTAAGATCAAGCTAAGTGGAATAAGTGAGGCACTGAAACACAATTAAAACATAATCTAAACTTCCTGGAATAGAGAATTGTGATGATTCTCATAAACTTGGAGGTGTCAGGGAGGGGAAGTGAGAGATATTAGTCAAAAGTTACAAAGTTTTGATTAAATGGGGTCGATTCTACTGATCAATTGAATAGCAAAGTGACTATGATGAATAATACTGAACATTTACATATTTTAAAGTTGCTAAAAGAATAGATTTTAAATATTTTCATCACAAGAAAAAAGTATGCCAGGTAATGGACATCCTTGGATTACCTAGACTTAATCAATTTACAATGTATATATGGAATACATGTTGTAAGTACAGATAATATCTATTCTCAACTAAAATAAAATTAATTACAATTAAATTTTATGTTCAAATTTTCTGTAAGTTCACAATGTTAGAAATACATAGTATAGTGCTGGGTGGTGGTGGCATTCACCTGTAATCCCAGAACTCTAGGGTCATAAATGGGCAAATCTCTGTGAGGTGGAGGCCAGTATGGTCTACAGAGCGAGTTCCGGGAAGGTTCCAAAACTACAAGAGCAAACCTGTCTTGAACCCCTCCAAATACATCAAATAGCTAATAGATTTCTGATCCTTCATTACAATGGTCTTTCATATTTTCTATTTCAAATCTGGATTTTGAAACAAAGCGATGAGGCTGTTGAGATGGCTTGGTGGTTAGTAGCACTTGCTGCTCTTGTAGAAGACCAGGGGTCTAGTTCCCCAGCACCAGTATAGTGGTTCACAATCAAATGTAATTCCAGTTCCATGGGATTGAATACTCTCTTCTGACCTACATGCATACCATTAATTCTCCTGGTGCACATACATAGATATATAAATACATACATACATACAGGCACACTCATACCAATAAAATAAAAATAAATACATCCTTAATAAAGGAACAAGTCCTAATATATCTGGAAACCCATGGAATCTCATAAAAGAGCTTTTTAAATCTCAAAGAATAATGTCTTAAGGCAAAGTTAGAGAGCTTAACACATCTACAGAGAATGAAGAAAAATTTTACTAGTTTTGTATCAGAACAATTGAATGGAAAACAAATGACAAGATTTACCTAAAAGGACAATGGTACTTAAAATTCAGTTTATGCTTTGAAATCTAGTTTTTAAAGTTTTTTTTCTCTCTCTTCGGAATATTAACCATTCTCAGAAAACTATTTGGCAAGAGTGATGACTCACTTTGTCTAGTACTTAGATAGGGCTGAACAGATTGTGAGCGGGCCACTCTTATCACTAACTAATAGAGGGCACACTATTCCCACCTTTGTATCATCAGATCTAGAGCAACGTGTGTCCTGCCATCAGTCACAGTCAGGTGTAGACAGAGGAAGATGAACATCATCTGTTCTTCCAGGCATCTTCATCCATCACTGCCTTGGGGGATTCCACGGAGCCTAAGGAGTACCTCTAAGTGTGGAAGCAGAATCCAGAATGAGAACTTGGAATTCATGTAGCTTGTCCCAAGTCTGTTATAAAAATAATGTGATTTTAGGATGTTAGTGTTGCAGGGACCTCATATATCATCCTGCCCAGAACCATTATTTTCAAGATGAGATTCAGAGAAAGAAAGTGACTGGACAATGCCAGTTTCAAGCCATCAATTATTTATTGAGAAACAGATGGGTCAAAGTGAGTGGTGCAGTCATGTACCTTTCTGGACTGTGAATCTTGCACACATCACAGATCTGTTATTATTTCTGGGCCTATTAATAAATCAGTTCTTTCGGTCTTCTTAATTGTCAGCACATTATGCGGAGATACTCTGACCTCCTGCTGGCTCTCATGGTTATTGTGGACTCAGGACAAAATGGAGTCATTTGCCTGCATTCTCTGTTTTGCTTTTGATCATATCCCCCATTCACTTTGTTTCCTATCCTTCTGTTTTATTAATTCCACACCATTAGGTATCCCTGTTTTCTCTCCTCAGAAGACCACAGGAGGTATTGAATATGAATTCTCATCTTACCTTGTCCTGTAAATTGTCATACAAATGCAAGAGGCAATCAGGAGTTTGTCTATTGTTTTATATTGCTCTTGCCTATTCAGCCACTGTACAGGCAATCTGTCCCCCATAATATGTGTGTGTGTGTGTGTGTGTGTGTGTGTGTGTGTGTGTGTGTGTGTGTGTGTGTGTAATGAAGGTGAATATAGAGGAGGCAGTTTATATGGGAGAAGATATATGAAGTACCCAGGCAGAGTTAACAAAAATTTGAAATACTTCAAGGAGACACTAGCAAAGGATACTGCTTCCAGTATCAAAACATAAACAAATTCTGACAAAGTACACTGTTTTGGATAATTTATAGACATAGTCCCAGATGTGCTATTAACCCTTTCACACCAAGTAAACGTCATTTAATATTTCAGCAATAATTCATACATAAACCTTCCTGTGACAACATAGAGTATTAAAAGAGTTAGCTGATGGATATCTTGATATGAGCAAAACAGCCATGCCACTTTCTAGGAATGGAGCTAAGTTAGTCTTGGGTACCATGCAGCCTTATAACCTGCTTGTATTTCTCCATCTGCTACTGTGACACATTCTCACTGGTTAACTAGGAACTTGAAGTCACTGAGTAAGACTTCATGAATATGTTCATCTTGTTGGAAATTTTAGAGGAAGTATGATGTTAGTTAACAATTTAATCCATGGGTACATAATATACATATATTCTCTTGAGTAGATGACAAATCACTAAGGACAAACAACCACTTCAATTACTTTCCCCTAGCAGTAACACTGTGATGAGGCCTTTCCTGTCTGTGCCACAGACAGAAACTTACAAGGTGAGGAGAAGTTGAGTTGATGAAGCTTCTAGGGGAAGAGGAGGCTTAACTGGAGTTGTGTACAAATTGGACAGGAAACTCCCACACTGGGTCAGGGCTTTGTGGTGATATGGTTGCTTCAATTAGCTTTGCTCTTGTGAGTAACTCCAAACAATTCAGTGGCTCATCAGGGATAGACTCAGGTAAAATGATTTCTTTTTGTCTGTTAGTGGTAATTTATGGGTGTAAATGACAGGCAACAGGAAAAATAAACTAGCTGAAAATTTTTAGGATGGCATGGAATGCATTTGACTCTACAAATTTTTTTCTTTTACAATTGTTCTTTGATAATTTCATACAAACATATAACATAGTCATGCTTATCCTCTACATCTTCTTTGACATTCCTACTCCCACAAAATCTCATTCATCCTACCAATTACCCACCCCACTATTACTGTGTTTCATATGTTTGTGTTTTGTAACCCATTACGGTTTCATAGGCATGGATGTGGAGATATCCACTGGGAGTGAGCAGCTCACCAGTGTCTATATTACTGGACACAGTGACTTCCTTTCTATCAGCATACTTATATTGACTTTAGTGCTCCCGGAAAAGCCCACTGGGCTCCTTCCTGTCTTTCACTGAACATTACCTGGCTGAAGTGTAAGACCTATGCAGGCAAATATAGCTGTTGTGAATTCATGAAAGCTAAGGTCATGTCTTGTCCACAATAAGGCATTTCATTGTTTTCCACCCTTTGGTTGGCTCTTCAACTCTTTCTGTCCTCTCATCTGCCATCTTGCCTGAGCTCTGGAGTAGGATGTGTGTAGTGATTTTAGTGTTCAATTTAAGGTCCAAAATTCAACAGTCACTTCTTCTCAATACCATGAGCAGTCTTGAATCTGTATAACTTGTATAACTGCCATTCACTGCAAACAAGTTTTTTTTAAAGGAGGTTTAAAGTTTATAATTACACATATCACACATGTCATGTAAGAATTAACACGTATTTTATGTATAAATAAAGGACAGATTATTTTCAAAATATCTCTCCATCTTCTACAACACACTATTCTGTCAATTATTTTTTATATATTTATATATTTATTTATTTTTTATAAACAAGTCCATTTAAAGGAAAACAAACATTTATAGACAATATTTGGGAATGTGGGCATCGTTCTTTCCAAACTACTTCCTGCTGGTAAGGGTGCTGTCATGGGGGAATTCTAAGAAAATGCAGAAATCCTGGCTGTAGTCTGCAAGGCTGCTTTGTCCAGCTGGCTGCAAACAAGTTTTAAGGATCAATCAATATATTCTAAAAATTTCTAGATGTTTAAACTGAGTTATAAGTGACCAGGACCATGGTGAACACAACTGAGCCAAGGCTGTCATTTTGAGGACATCACTTCTATAGTATCATATAATTTGTAGTCAGTAAGTTGTCATGTATATCTTCCATTACCCCTTTTCACGGTGACAATCTTATATGCATCTCTACTCAGACTGCAAATTCAATTTATTTCTTGAGATCTGAGTATTACTATATTTGAGTACATTCAATAATTCTTAGAAGAAGGGCAAATGTAATGGGTTAATATAATATGCATCATTAAGTTAAATTCAGGGCTATCTTCTCAAAGTCTGCCAACACCATGTCTGTCCTTTCTCAGAGATGGATCACTGAGTGTTCACAATCCACAGAATATAAATTTAAACACAGAAGCTACTAGAAAACATTGGTGTTTAAATTTGATAAACAATTGTAATTTAATAGACATTAATTCAAATAATTATTCCTGAGTACAGACATATTGCAGTTAGGTAATAAAGTACAGTTTTTTAACTTTCTTTTTCTTTATTTAATTTATTATTTTACATGTTGATCCCAGTTCCCTATCCCTACCTCTCTCCCTCCCTCCTTCCCTCCCTTTTACCCTCTCTGCCTCCTCACATGCACCTTGACAAACCCTCCCCTCCCATCCCCCACCCCAATTCCACATGTAGGGCAATGCCATCCTGTGTCATCATGTAGATCTGACAGGTCATTTGAAGTAGGGACTAGGACTTCTCTCTTGTCTCTAGGTTAAGGCATTATCCCTCCATGGAGGATGTGTTCACAAGGTCCTTTTGTGCACCAGGGATACATCCTGGTTCCACTGTCTGAGGTCTCTTAGACTGCTCAGTCCTTCTGGCTGAGACCCATATTCAGGGGGGCCCAAGTCAGTCCCATGCTGGATTCCCAGCTATCAGTCTGGGGCCCGTTAGCTCTTCCTTGTTCAGGTCAGCTGTCTCTATGTGTTTCTGCAACCTGGTCTTGTCCTCTCCATCTGCATCTAGGTTCTAGTTCGACTCAGTGTTTAGGTATGGGTGTTTGCTTCTGTTTTCAACAGGTATTACATGAGGGCTCCATGGATAAGTTAGTTGTTGATCTTATTATCCAGGAAGGGAATTTATGGTAGCCTTTCCACTGAAGCTCAAATTGTTAGTTGGCAGCAGTCTTGTAGGTGTCTAGACATTTCTTTGGGTTCAGTTTTCTCTTCAAACCAATATTGACTCCCTCTTTTATGTCTCTCTCTCTCTCCCTTTTCTATTCCTGCCCTGACTCAATCTTCCTAGTGGCACATGTTTTCCTCCCCCCCCTTCACCTACTTCTCTCTCCATTCACTGCCCCCCCACTTCCCCTGTCCTCTGGGGGACTTGTCCCTTCCCAGTTCTGTGAGGGATTTTATGTGAATCTCTTAGAATACACCTTGTATCCTAGTTCCTCTGGTGGTGTGAATTATAGGCTGGTGATCCTTTGCTCTATGTCTAAAATCCATATATGAGTGAGTACATACCATGTTCCTCTTTTTGTGAATGGGTTACCTCATTCAGGATGGTTTCTTCAAGTACCATCCACTTGCCTGCGAATTTCAAGAGTCCATTATTTTTTTTTCTGATGAGTAGTATTCCATTGTGTAGATGTGCCACATCTTCATTTTCCATTCTTCAATTGAGGGGCATCTAGGTTGCTTCCAGGTTCTTGCTATTACAAGCTATGAATATAGTTGAACAGATTTTGTTGCATGGATGTGGCTCATTTGGGTATATGCCTAAGAGGGGAATTGCCGGGTCCTGTGATAAACTAATTCCCATTTTCCTGAGGAACCGCCATACAAAAAAAAAAAAAAAAAAAAAAAAAAAAAAAAGAATTATTCATAGCCCAGCATAAAGTACAGTTTTTTACTCATATAATCTTCAGTCTCATAATAAATAATAGAAGTGAATAATGTTCATGCAGTTCATAACTTCTCAATAGAAGCAAGTACAAAGTGACTGTAGGAAAAGATACAGCGCCAATTGATAAGCCAGTTCCCTGGAAGCAGGTTCTGAGATGGCTTTAATATGCAAAAATTTTTAGTAAATATCTTCAGGATCAATACCTACAAGAAAAGTAGTGAATATAGGTTTCAACAGAGTGGCTAGGCTCTGAGTACTCACATCTGATGCCTTAGGATGCTATGGGGATCAGGGATGAAGTCAGAGGTATATCTATCCTGAGGCTATGTGGCTGGGCCCAGCTTACTCACCTCACCTCACAGTGTACCAGGCATTGGTGTGTAGCTGTTGTAGGATGGAACATGACTTGAACAAGATACAGATGTATATCATGGATTGAAATTAAGTTAGGAACTCAATGAGAGAGAAAGGTCGCCTTTCCTTACTGTCAGCTGGAACACTGGGTATCTCAATCCTGACAGTATGCTTGTGCTTTACACCAGTGGCTCTGTGACAGCTATCTGCTAACTGCTTGGCTCATGGGTTCTTAGTCTGTCCTAGCTACACATGGTGGCACATGGGAACCACTGTGGGTGCATCACATAAGTTTGTAGTTTGACAGTATGTCACTGTTTCCAGAGAACTATGATTTTTAAGAACTGATGTGTAAGTGAAATTCAGAAGCAAGCAAACACAGGAAATGTCTTTTTATATACTATCAAATGAGCTTCCTTGCCAAAATTACCATCGCTTTTACTCCCTTCCTGTTCCTCCACCAATCAAATAACTTCCATTATGGATGGTGTGATTTTCGCTTGATGACTTGGGTATTTGGGTCACAGAACCCTTTCCTCTTGTTATGTTTGTATTCTCCTGTATAACATAAAATCCATAAAATTGATCCTAATGGAATTCACAATACTATTCTTAGGGCTAAAAATTTTCCAAACAGTCTTATTTCCTGGGGTTTTAGGGAAAAAAAGCTCTTTCATCAATTTTCTTCCAAGAAAAGAAGAAAGGAAATATACTTTTAAATATCTATTTTTTATCTAAAAGCCTAGAATATCAAGCTTAAAAGAATATATAAGAATGCACATACTTAATTTGGAAAGCTGAAATCTTTTAAAATCACAGAGAATCATGGAATGTTGTTCAGGTAGAACTCAACTACTCAGTGCTATGTGCTGAGTTGGAGTTGTCCTTTCTTCTTTCTTTCCTTCCTTCCTTCCTTCCTTCCTTCCTTCCTTCCTTCCTTCCTTCCTTCCTTTTCCTTATCCACATTTGGGAAGTGGGTCTTGAAAGGTAAGGAAAAGCTGAGAAATCTGTGAAACATCACATTCAGATAATAGAAGCACAAGGAAAAGTTCACTAAGTTTAAAATGATGAGGATGACCTTGCAAGTAAGTGGTAGGGGAAACGAATTTGTTTTCACCTGAAATCCACAAAGTAAGGAAGTAGCATGGGGAGAAGAAAATGTCAAGTTTCAAAATAGCCACACAAATAATTGAAAGCCATTATTTTAACTATAAGCCATAATGTTTTCCAGACACAGAGAGTAATCATTTTCAGAGAAGCAAAAGAGAAGAAAAATTTTGGAGTAAAAGCACAGAAATATTTCAATAAGTTTTATAAAGTAAATTGTTGTATGGGATCAAAATTTCTTATTAGTTTTCTTAAAACTCCCTATTTGAAATATTATGACATGTATTTTTTTTTAATTTTAAAAAACACATTTATGAGTTTCCTTTTCTTTTATTTATTTTTTATTTAATGTTTTTTCACTTTACATAACAACCCCAGTTCTTCCTGCCTCCCCTTCTCCCATCCCCCCAGCTCCCCATCCCAATACCATCCTCTCCTGAGTTTCTTATTTGATGGTTTCCACTTCTAGTTGCTATAGAGAAGTAATAAATGCTGCTTCTAGAATCTTCTATTGTTCTTTGAAGCCAAGCAGAGACCATATGTGCACAGTCTTTCATAAATTGGAAGTTGGACAAGAGGAAAAACAGGGGCAATGACCCAAAGCCAAACTGTGGTGCATTTCTTCTGTCAGGTTATCTAAGTCTACACCATTTGTCCTTTCCATAAACAGTTCTGGGTTAGTGTTGACTAAAGAAGACATTTTTTTTCTTTCATGTGTATGGATGGTTTTCCCTGCATGTATGTGCACCCTTTCTACCTGTGCTAGGTACCTATGCAGAACAGAAGTGCTAGAGTTATAGATAACTGTAAACTGCCATGTGAGTGCTAGGAATTGAATCTGAGATGATGAGCCATATCTGCAGCTCCCAGAGGAGATATCTTGCTCAATGAGAGAAGATGGAAGAGAAGCCCCATGGTGTGTATGTACTGAAGGCTGACAAAATGCTGGGGCACTGGAACCATACTCCCACAGAGCACTAACCTGTTGGCTCATTCTGTTGGCATGGCAGAATCTAGCCTTTAGCTTATCCCTGCACATCTTTATCTTTCTCCAACTTTCCCCATCCTGAATGAGATGACTATTCAATAAGCACTTATCATCCAAATTAGAGATAACGTGGAGGAATCAGCACTTGATATAAGTTCCATTTGGTCCTCACAGACCACCCTTGCAGCTTCTTGTCTGTTTTTGCTTTCTCCAAATTGTGTCCATCTTCTAATCATAAATATTTGTTCTCTGGATCTTATTCTTCAGGACCAATGCAGAAACAAAAGGTCACAGTGAATGCAGCTAACTCTCATAATTCTACATTAAAAAAAAAACCAAAAGACTGTATGTTGTTTAATGTTGATTTCTACCATTTGAGCACAGTACTGTAGATTTTGTTGTCTCCTGATACCTCCCTGATTGACAGTTTCCTATCAGAAGCACTTGCTTACATGTCTGTCTTACAGAGACAGCTATGCACTGGGCAACTGAAACATCCCCTTTGGATACAAGATGAAACTGTGACTAGACAAAACAAGTAAGCAAAAAGGGACACAAGTCCTTCCTGAAAACACTAATGCCCTTGGATGTAAATTTAGGTTATTTTAATCTCTTGCTGCTATTTCAACTGTACTTTGACAATAATATTCTGATATTTAATGCATATTAACACACACAAAGAAATCCTTCTGTTGAGTAGTTTCTCTGTGACCTTAGGGAAATTTTTACAATCTTAAATGTATCGTTTATTATTTTTCTAACATTTTGGAAGTGGAATAGCTGAATGGACTATGTACAGAGGTAAGCAAGAAAGTCATGCATACGAATGGGTAGTCACTCTTCCTTCTTTCTTTCAATATCATTTCCCCCCTTTTCTTTCTCTTTCCATCTTTGTGTTCACTGTACTTTCATAGGCAAGAGACATTGAAATCTGAGGTGTCATACACAAGTAGTGCATATTCATAGTTCATTGCTGTAAAACTGGACATAGGATCTTATCATCAGAATGATTTTTTGGGCTATGGAGAAACTTTAATGATCTCCAGACTGACAATTTAAATTTACTGAGCTCATTTTCTATCATCTTTCCCAAAAGGTGCAACCATTTGGCTAGTGTTGAACTCTGAATCCTCTTTTTACCCACTTAAAGACTATTTAGAAAAAAATAACATTTGTTTTGTTTGCATAGCACAGAATCAGTAATAGTTTTACATAGGAGCCATAAATTGGAAAACACTTTATTTAAATGTTATTATTATTGCTTCATGTTTTAAAATGAAATATTTGAAATAACCTATGAGGTTAGTAGATTTAATAATTGATTCAGAAATGGCCTAAGTTTCTCATTATAATGAAGTTACTAAATTAAAAATTTTTATCCAGATGCCAGTCATGCTTAATTACAAGTAGTGCTATAGAACATTTTCCTAGTATATGTTAATACTTTTACCAAGATAAGCTAAGCAGTGACTATTGCTTTCAAATGTGGATCAATAAGTTTAATTAAATGGATGCTATTCTTTTTGCATCTTATTTATCTTAAAATTATATAATTTATAATTTGTTTTGTATGTTTTATATAGACTACACGAGGAAGCCAGGAAACTAGAAACAACCCATTAAGTGTGGATTCCTTAAGGTAGAAGAGATAATTAAATTAAGTTAGAATTAAGGTAGAGAGGGAAAATACTAGAGATAAAGTTTAAGCATGAATTGATGAGGAATTGATGAGGAATATAAAGAATCAAGGTGTGGACAGAAGGCTTACTCAACATGAAATAGCTATGAAAAGCTATAGGAGACCTATGGTCTTCCAACTCAAGAAAAAAAATCATTTAGAATAGTAGAAGCCATGTAAGGAGAGGGGAGAAATAGTTGGAGTTAAATGTTTAAGTGGGGATGGGGAGTTGAGGAGAGAATATGGGGTGAGTTAGCAAAAACTAAGAATACATGAAGATACCCTATTGAAATCTACTGGTTGGTAAGTTAATGTATTACATGCACACACACACCCACACACACAAATGTAAATATTCTGCATGGGTTGACAATGATGCTCTCAGAAAACATGGGTAAATGAAAATCTGAGAATCTCAATACCAGATGCAAGGTACATCCCTATAAGTGATTCGTAATGGAGCACCCTGAACTACAAGAAAATACAGGCTATTCCCATTGTTCTTGGTGGTCCACCATAATTAGATGGTAAGATCTGTTGATGATTGTGGATGTAGAACAGAGAAATCACCCTTGAACTGACCAGAAAGAAAACGCTCTCCCTATTGACTAGCTTGCTTAGTATGAGACGGTGCTCTGAAGGTTTTTGGTACAGAAAAAAATATCAGTGATCATATCAAGCACTGGAACTTGAATGATTAACACTGATGTAACTGGAGGATGTACCCACTGGTATATCAAGTACAACAATGTCATGATAGTTACTGGGTTAACTAATCACTTTCTGAGTGAATCTAGGCCTGCTCCACGGGACGGATTTAATGCCTTGTACTATATAACACCTATAAAAAACCTATCACTGGGGAGATGATAATCCTAGGAGTAACTTATTTTTGTTGTTTTGCTGTATGCTAACAGTATCAAACTGTATTCTCAATATTTATGTTTATTATCTGCATTGGTTAATTTTCTGTTATTGTAATTAAAAAAAAAACAAAAACAAAAAAAAAAACTATAGGAGCCATTACCATCATGGCAAGCAGCATGGCTGCAGATAGACAAGTATGATGCTGGAGTAAAATCAAGGAGTGAACACTGAATGAGCGGTGCTTTTTAACTGTCAAATCCCACCACTCACAAGCAATGTACTAACTCCAGTGAGGTTATACCTCCCAATTCTCCCCAAAGAGGGCTCCCAACTGGGGATCAATGTATTCAAATGACAGAGAACTATGGGGGTTATGTCATTCAAGCAACTGCATACATACTCATAGATTTTTATGGCTATCAGCTTTGGTTAGGGAAGAATTATACAGTGGGTAGTGGTTAATGCAGAGACAAGTAGGTAACTAGTCATCTATACCAACTTTCCACTGTCCAAGTCTTGGAAGACTTCACAGAAGGGCACATAACAAATGATATGAATAGATTTTGTTTTGTTTTGTTTTTGGTTTTTGAGACAGGGTTTCTCTGTATAGTTTTGGAGCCTGTCCTGGGACTCACTCTGGTAGGTGCTGGGAATAAAGGCTTGTGCTACTACTGCCTGGTGACATGACTAGATTTTTAAAAGGAGAAAATGCAGATGTAAAGTTAAATGAGTGGGTGGATCTTCGAGATGTTGAGGAAGGGTGAATATGATCAAAATACAATATATAGCATTCTCAAGACATTAATAATTTTTAACTGATAAAATGAATCCATGTCATAGTAAATAGGTAAATGAAAACCTTATATTGTCCCAGTTTTGTTTTTTGTTCAGCAAAATCACTATATACATTCCATAGACTTAAAAGTTTTTGTTGGAATGAACACAATATTTTACTTAATATGACAATTTGAAAACAAATTACTCTGTCCCTTTATTTTTTAAAAAAGATATTTTTCCATATAGATTTTATGGATATTTTATTATATGTAAGTCATGTACTCTCTAAACTCATCACACTTTGTTATTAATAGCTTTTCAAGTTTTATACATTTACTTTACCAGCATGCCTCTGTTCTAGGCAATATGCTAATAAGGTAAAGATTTATGTGAAGAGAGAAAAATAGTGTTGTACATACTATTATCTTATATTCATCTGAGCCTTATTTTATATATCAGTAGCTCATTATGGAAATAGTTTGTTAAGTTTATTTCTACTTTTTTATTTTGTTCTTTAATGGTGCTTATAATGACATTATCCAGTTCTTAGTTCAAGGTTACTGGTTTAAATTTTGAGTTACTGAAGTACCGTAAGGCTAAGCCCCCAAGCACCTGGGCATACCCCCAGAGTCTTGTCCCTTCAGCCTCCACTTTTTGAAGACACTTCTTTGAATCCAGTCTTTCTGATGGGTCCCTCAAATTCTTATTAGTTCTTACTCAACTTGCTGCTTATGACATTAAAGACATCCAGGCTCTCCTACCCTATCTATGTTATAGGATGCTAATAGAGAGCATTGGAATAATGCAACTGAGGTATTTCATGCCCTGGAATTAACCATTTCTCATTCCACTTCTTGGAAGGCATAGGCCCTGCTACAAATGACTTGACAGACTGATGATCCCTCATGGAAGGCCTCACCCTTCCTGGGGAGTGGATGGGGTATGGGATGGATGGGTCAGTGGAAGGCATGGGAGAAAGGAAGGGAGAGATAACTGGGATTGAGATGTAAAATAAGATTGTTTCTAATTTAAATTAAATTTATATTATTATATATATTAATTTAAAAATAGTCTACCTTTGACTTCCGGGAAAAACTACAGACTTGACCAACCACCACTACCCTTTAAACATTTTGGTTATAGCTTTTCTTTCTAAACTATCTTCTTGACACTCCCCCAGTTTAACTCCCACACTATCTACATGAAACATGCTTATGACATTAGCTTCTTGGGAATGCTGTAGTAAAGTACCAAAGGACTAATGACTTTAAGCAACAGCAATCTGTTTCTTCTCATTCTTGGAGATCACATCACACATCCAACATTGGTATTACTGTGATGAAATCAGAGTGTTAAAAGAACTATACACTCTTTGAACATAGGAATCTTGCTCCCAAAGTCCTTTTGTGCACCAGGGATACATCCTGGTTTCACTGTCAGAGGTCCCATAGACTGCTCAGGCCTTCCAACTGTCAGTCCAATGCTGGATTCCCAGCAATTAGTCTGGGCTCCCATTAGCTCCTCCTTGTTCAGGTCAGCTGTTTTCAGAACTATAGCTCTGTAGTAGAGCTTACAGAAGTTCTTTTATTGTACAGGGTTGTTTTGGCTATCCTGGGTGTGAAAGCAGCCTGGTATTGGCACAAAAATAGACAGGTAGACCAATGGAATTGAATTGAAAATCCTGATATTAACCCACATACCTATGAACACCTGATTTTTGACAAAACAGCTAAAACTATACAATAGGAGGAGGAAAGCATCTTCAACAAATGGTGCTGGCACAACTGGATGATAGTCTGTAGAAGACTGCAGATAGACCCATGTCTATTGCCATGCACAAAACTCAAGTCCAAATGGATCAAAGATCTCAACATAAATCCAGCCACATTAAATCTCTTAGCAGAGATAGTGGGAGGTTCCCTTGAACAAATTGGTACAGGAGACTACTTCCTGAGCATAACTCCAGTAGCACAGACACTGAGATCGGCAATTAATAAATGGGACCTCGTCAAACTGAGGAGCTTCTGTAAGGCAAAGGACGCTATTGACAAGACCAAATGGGGCAGTCCACAGACTGGGAAAACATCTTCACCAATCCTACATCTGACAGAGGGCTGATCTCCAAAACATACAAAGAACTCAAGAACAAGTCAACAAAACACCAAATATCCTTATTTAAAAAATGGGGAACAGAACTGAAGAGACAAGTCTCAATAGAGGAAATCAAAAAGGCAGAAAGACACTTAAGAAAGTGTTCAACATCCTTATCTATCAGGGAAATGCAAATCAAAACAACTCTGAGATACCATCTTACTCCTGCCAGAATGGCTAAAATTAGAAACACAAATGACATCTTATGGTGGAGAGGATGTGGAGAAATGGGATACTCCTCCACTGCTGGTGGGAGTGCAAACTTGTACAGCCATTTTGGAGATCACTATGTTGGTTCCTAGGGAAAATGGCAATCAGTCTACCACAGGACTCAGCAATCCCACTCTTAAGCGTATACCCAAATGACCCACATCCAAGCAACAAAGACATGTGTTCAACTACCTTTGTAGCAGCATTGTTTGTAATAACAAGAACCTGGAAGCAACCTGGGTGCCCCTCAACTGAAGAATGGATAAAGGAGACGTGGCACATTTACACAATCAAATACTACTAAGCAGAAACAAGCAATGGAATCTTGAAATTTGCAGGCAAATGGATGGAACTTGAAGAAACTACCCTAAATGAGGTAACACAGTCACAAAAAGAGGAACATGGTATGTACTCACTCATATATGGATTTTGGACAAAGAGCAAAGGACCACCAGCCTTTAATTCACACAGCCAGAGAAAGTAGGATACAAGGAGGATTCTAAGAGATTCATACAAGGTCCCTCACAGATGGGGAAAGGAACAGGAGCTCCTGAGCATTTTGGGAGTGCGGGGGCAGTGAGTGGAGATACCTCACATTCTTGAACTTAATCAGACCTGCAAAATATTTTCCTTCTAAGACAATATAGGTTTAAATATTAAGAGTTGATCATATCATTAGTGGACCACACTTTATATGTTATAACAATCTATTCCTTGATTTCATGTTATTGCAACTTCCACCAACTTGGGAAAAATAATATATTTCTTGCAGGCTCTGTGTGACAAACTTGAGCCTTTGACTTGGCTGTATCCCCTGTTTCAGGATCCCACAAAGCTGTGAGACTTAATTTTGAAGATAGTGTTATTTACTTACTCTTCATTCTTTTAGTGTATAGTTTATTATGAGTCATTGGATTAAGGCCTCAGTTCCTCATGGACTGTTGGCTGGAAGCCTCTTTCAGCTCACTGCTTCATTGACTACTTAGTCGAATAGCTTATATTATGACAGTTTGCTTCGTCAACAAGTAAAGGAATGAAACAGTGTCAGCAGCCAAGTGTCAATATGACATATAGTAATCAGCCAGCCTTGTCCATCAGTTTGCCTTGTTTTATTATGTGGTCACTAGACTTGCCCAACACTTATGAGCAGCTGATTGTGCAGAGGCTGGGATGCTAGCAACTAGCTAACTGGGACCGAACAGGAATGAGCACACTGTAACATGCAGCCTTAGAAGACTTTGCCTGACTGTTTACCTTAGCATCCATTTGCTCCTGATGTTAGTAAAGCCATCTGCCTACAGGACTCCTTAGAGGTTTGTACCACTATCTGATCTGTGAGGTGTCTCTACAGCAAAGATTTTGATCTCAACAAGTTTTGGAATACTATAGCACTTTTTTTTTTTAATAGCTGTGCTTCATTCAGAACTGTTTATCCATCAAACTGGGATTCTTTGAGGTAAGGGACTCTGTCATCTTCCTTTTGCATTCTCAGGGCTTCCTGAATACAGTTTCCTGAGAAAACACACAGTAAATGTTTCTTTGATTTTAGTTCTTTTTACAACTGCATATTTTTTATTATTATTCTTTTTTTTACTTGATTAAAGTATTATCACTAACACATGCATTTATAGTTTGTCTTATAGAATTTGACTGTTTCTTATTATGCTAACTTTATTGTACAAATAAATCCCCTGGTTATTTTGTTAAAATACATTTTCTAGGGCTGGGTGGAACTGAGGATTCTGAGCCTTGAACATATTTTAAGTTGATATGCAATGCTGTTTTTCTGATAACCACAATGCAGAAAGTAAAAGAATGGGTAGGAAGAATGGTTGTTAAAAGTTATACATGGAGAGATTTGTGTTCAAAACAAAGGATTTTCCAATAAAAAACATATATAGAGGATTTATCTGAATGCATTTATGAGTTGATAAGTTTATTATTCTTTAATTCAATCAGATTTGGGCTAGAAATCCAGTTATTGGGGAACATGTTTGGGAACAAAGTGACAATTAAAAACTTAGAATTTGTCCACTATGATATATGCAAGGTCATAATCAGCCAGGAAATCCTGAAGACTTATCTTTAGTTTTATATATTTTTACATATTCAACCTCTGTATAAGGTTTATTTTTTATACAGTTTATAACTTATGGTGTACAGATACATACATAGGCAACATATACAAGAATTTCTTAGAGTGTCAGTGAGTCCTAACAAGAGAATCATGCTTAAATTATGAAGAAAATATTCTTAATATTTCTATATAGGGGTTACTTACTTTCTTAAATCCTTGATAACATGATAGTGAGAACTTATGAACCAGAAACAGTTTTCTGTTATGTGATATTTTTATTGCTCTGACAAATAAAGCTTGCTTGGAGTCAGAGGGCAGAGCTAGCCTCAAGCTAACTGTAAAAGTTTGGAGGACTATAGAGAGAGAAGGCAGGAAGTAGTACGCTGGGATCTCAGCCATTTTGGATGGAGGAACAAAAAAGGTAGAAAGCAACTGGAATCTCCTATTTGTTCTCTAATCTTCCCATTCTTATTTTTTTTTCTAAAAGCTACTTTTTTGATACAAGTTTATTGCTTAGATAGGCTTTAAAAAAAGCAACAACAACAACAACAACAAAAAATCTCTGGCAAGGAAGTCTTTTCCTTTTCTAGTAAAATGAAAAAGAAGATGAGAAGGGGGGAGGTTGGGTGGGGGAGATAAGAGAAACATACTGTTTTGAGTACAAAAGAATATGGAACTTGAGAAGTGATCATTTTCCAATATTGTCTAAATAAACCAGCAATGGTCAAAGTAATATTCATCAACTTCAGAATGGAGTATTGAAGATTTTGTGTTGCCTGTACTCATCCTGTCTCTTGTCAAAGTGCTTTTCTACAATTCTTTTGTGCTCCAAATTCTCAGTTTTATTTTATTTTTCCTTTTTTTCCACAATTAACAACATTTAGTCCATTAACATTTAGCAAGATTTAAAGAAAATATTTCATCATCTATTCTATCTTTGTGAGTCTGAAGTCCTATATGTAACTTACCTTTAATTCTAACTAAAGAAAACTATAACCATAACTATCTGTCTTCAACTCCTTCAAAGACCACAGAAGGATAATATATAAACTCTAGAAATGACAGAGACAAATTGCCGCCTGGTCAGTCACCTGAAGTTCTTCTGTAATCTTGCATCTTCAGCCCATAGGCCATAGCGTGTTTGGCAGACTCCTCAGCAAAGCAGGAAACTTTAAACTGTCCACCTGTATTGGCAGTTTGTCAGTCACTTTTCTCTGTGTCCTGCAGACTATCTGACAGACTCTTCTATGAAGCAGGAAGCCTGTAGCAATGTTCATCTTGTATCAGCAGTCACTTTCCTGTGGGTCCTGCATGTTCAGTTTATATAGCAAAAAGTCAAACAGTCCAGATAAGAGCAGTATCTTGTCCAAATGGCTAGTCTTGCCATATTGAAAGCAAATTCCATAACGTGTTTCTTCAAGGTCCATCTTCCTTTCTGATGCAGGTGGTGTTGCCAGGAGCAGTTGTGCCTCACTGTTGAGAAAAACCCTAAACCATTTTAAATGCCATATTCTGTAGGTCTTTGAAAGGTTTGAAGAATGCCTATCCATCTCAAATACATCTCTGTGAATCTAGAAAACCTAACTAACTTAACTCTGTTTTGACTATCATAGATAACTACCTATAATCTGTATTAAATTATACATTACATTTTTAAATGAGATATACAAACACAATACCTAAGGAAGAGGAGAAATATACACATCACAAAATTGACCTTTAATTTTATCGATAAATAAAAATCCATTTTAAAACAAAATATTCGCCACTCGGAGTTCCTGCAGGCAAGATCCTTGAGCCCCAAATCCTGGCCTCTGCCAAAGAAGGAGGTCTCAGTTGGAGAGCACCAGTTTCCAGTGAGATCCCACTTTCCTGCAAAACCTTCTCAAGTTCCAGCTCAGCCCTCCTCCTCTCCTGCCAGCTATTGGCCAGAGGTGAGTCTGGGCCCAATAGGGGTTGCCTGTCCCATACAACCTCTTTTACCCCCTCCCCCAACCGAACTCCCTGGGTTGGTCCCTATCCTGCTGCTCCTTCTCTGGTCCCCATCCAGAGCACACTTGGAGCTCTGATACACCCCCATCAATCCCCACAGCCAGCCTACCCCCCCACCCTGTGCCCTACACCACCCACGGTCCTGCCGCTCTGGTTGAGCACTGGGACAGAGGGTAGAGACAACAGTCCACCCTACTTCTCCCAGCAACTCTGAACAAAGGAGACCTAACTATCCTCTCAGGACCACTCACCACCTGCTTGGTCTCTGACCCCACCTCCAGTCCTCTGCTGGAGTCCCAGGCCTCTCCCAGAGATCTGCCTATCTCTACAGGCCCACTCAGAGTTCCTGCAGGCAAGATCCTTGACCCCCAAATCCTGGCCTTTCCCAAAGAACCAGGTCTCAGCTGGAGAGCACCAGTTCCCACTGAGATCCCACTATCCTGCAAAACCTTCTCAAGTCCCAGCTCAGCCCCTGCCCTCTTCCGACAGCTATTGGCCAGAGCTATTGGCCAGAGCTATTGGCCAGAGCTATTGGCCAGAGCTATTGGCCAGGGAACCACTGTGAGTACCTGCTTACATCTTCTCCTGGATCCTCATCCTTGACCCCATCCCTGGATCTCTGTCTGCAGAGAAACCTCCTAGAGAGCTTGGACCACACAGAGCTACAGATATTGAATCTCAGACCCACATAAGCCCATCGGGGAAGTACCATAGGGAGAGGGGGGATACACCAACACCTACTGGAAGAAGCTATGGGAAGAAGGCAATACAAGAGAATACCTAACAACAGAAAGACAAACATGACACCACCAGAATCTAGGGAATCTACACCAACTAGAATGGAACACAACAACAAAGCAGAGGAAGCAGAAGGGTACGACTTAAAAATTACCATCATAAAAATCATAGAGGCCCTCAAAGAAGATGTGAGAAAATCCCTTAAAGAAATGGAGGAAAAAACAAACAAAAAAGTGGAAGAAATGAACAAATTCCTAAGGAAAGTACAGAAAGCCAAGAAAAAACAATTAACCAGGTGAAGGAAACGGTTCAAGACTTGAAAACTGAAATTGAGAAAATAAAGGCAACACAAACAGAAGGAATGCTAGAAATTGAAAAGCTGGGCAAAAAATTGGCAACTACAGACACAAGCATAACCAATAGAATTCAAGAGATGGAAGAGAGAATCTCAGGCGCAGAAGATAAACTAGAAGAAATAGATTCATCGACCAAAGATAATCATAAATCCAACAAATCCTTAACACAAAACATCCAGGAAATGTGGGACACCATGAAAAGGCCAAACCTAAGAATAATAGGCACAGACGAAGGTGAGGAAGTCCAGCTCAAAGGTGCCAAAAACATATTCAACAAAATCATCGAGGAAAACTTCCCAAATCTGAAGAAGAACATGCCCATGAATGTACAAGAAGCATACCGAACCCCAAATAGGCTGGACAAAAGAAAAAAGACCCCTCGACAAATAATCAAAACACCTAGCATACAGAATAAAGAAAGACTATTAAGAGCAGCCAAGGAAAAAGGACAGGTAACATATAAAGGCAGACCTATCAAAATTACACCTGACTTCTCCATGGAAACCCTCAAGGCCAGAAGGTCCTGGATAGATGTTCTAAAAGTATTAAGAGAACACGCATGCCAGCCTAGGCTACTATATCCAGCAAAACTCTCAATCACTATAGATGGAGAGAACAAGATATTTAATGACAAAACCAGGTTTTCCCAATACATATCTACAAATCCAGCCCTACAGAAAGTATTGGAAGGAAAACTCCAACCCAAGGAAGGTAACTATGCCCGCAAAAATGTAGGCAACAGATAATACAACTACATCAGAAACCAAGGGTGAAGTAGAACAAATATATTCACAATACCACTGCCAACAACAAACCTAAATCAAACAAGCATCAACAATCAATGGTCCTTACTCAACCTCAATATTAATGGTCTTAACTCACCTATAAAAAGACACAGGCTAACAGAATGGATACGAAGACAGAATCCATCCTTCTGCTGCATACAAGAAACACATCTAAGCTTCAAAGATAGACATTACCTCAGGGTAAAGGGTTGGGAAAAGATTTTCCAATCAAATGGAAATAAGAAGCAAGCAGGTGTAGCTATCCTAATATCCAACAATTTAGACTTCAAACCAAAATTAGTCAAAAGAGATGAAGACGGTAATTTCATATTCATCTCAGGAGAAATCTATCAACACAAAGTCTCAGTTCTGATCATCTATGACCCTAATACAAAGTCACCCACATTTGTAAAAGAAACACTACTAAAACTCAAAGCTCATATAAAACCTCACACACTTATAGTGGGAGACTTCAATACACCACTCTCAACACTAGACAGGACCAAAAATCAGAAACTCAACAAAGAAACAAAAAAATTAACAGAAGTTATGTCTCAACTGGGGTTAACAGACATCTATAGAACATTCCATCCAAAGACAAAAGAATATACCTTCTTCTCTGCTCCACATGGAACCTTCTCTAAAATCGACCACATACTAGGTGGCATAACAAACCTCAAGAGATACAAGAGAATAGGAATAGTCCCCTGTATCTTATCAGACCACCATGCTTTAAAATTGGAATTCAACAACAACACAAATAGCAGAAAACCTGCAAACGCATGGAAACTGAACAATGTGCAATTGCACCACTCCTGGGTCAAAGAAGAAATAAAGAAAGAAATTAAAAACTTTCTAATATTCAACGAGAATGAGGATACAACATACCCGAACTTACGGGACACCTTGAAAGCAGTGCTACGAGGGAAGTTCATTGCACTAAGTGCCCATATTAAAAAAACAGAGGATAGTCACATAAGAGATTTAACAGCCCAACTGAAAACCTTAGAACAGAGAGAAGCAAATTTACCCTGCAGGAGTAGACGCCAGGAAATAATCAACTTGAGGGCTAAAATCAACAAAATAGAAACCAGGAAAATAATACAAAAAATCAATGCAACAAAGAATTGTTTTTTTGAGAAAATCAACAAGATAGACAAACCTTTATCCAAATTAACGAAAAGCAGAGACAGAACATGCAAATTAACAAAATCAGAAACGAAATGGGGAACATAACAACAGACACAGAGGAAATCCAGACAATTTTCAGGTCATATTTGAAAATCTGTATTCCCCAAAAAATGAAAATTCAAAGGAAATGGACAAGTTTCTGGATAACTATCACTTACCAAAATTAAATCAAGAACAGACAAACAACTTAAATAGACCTATAACCCGCAATGAAATAGAAGCAGTCATCGAAAGCCTTCCAACCAAAAAAAGTCCAGGGCCAGATGGATTCAGCTCAGAATTCTACCAGACATTCAAGGAAGAACTAATACCACTACTCCTCAAACAGAAGGTTCATTGCCAAACTCTTTTTATGAGGCCACAATAACTTTGGTACCCAAACCTCACAAAGACACAACTAAGAAAGAAAACTACAGACCAATATCCCTGATGAACATCAATGCAAAAATACTCAATAAAATAATGGCAAACCGAATTCAAAAATACATCAGAGAAATCATCCACCATGACCAAGTAGGCTTCATACTTGGAACGCAGGGATGGTTTAACATACGAAAATCTATCAATGTGATCCACCATATAAACAGAAAAAGAAAAACCATATGATTATCTCCCTAGATGCGGAAAAGGCCTTCGACAAAATTCAACACCCTTTCATGATAAAGGTATTGGAGAGGTCAGGGATAACAGGAACATACCTAAATATAATAAGAGTAATATACAGCAAACAAACTGCCAACATCAAACTGAATGGAGAGAAACTTAAGCCAATTCCTCTAAAATCAGGAACAAGACAAGGCTGTCCTCTTTCTCCATATCTTTTCAATATCGTACTAGAAGTTCTAGCTAATGCTATAAGACAACAAAAGGAGATCAAGGGGATCCAAATTGGAAAGGAAGAAGTCAAACTATCTCTATTTGCAGATGATATGATAGTTTACATAAATGACCCAATAAACTCTAACAGGGAACTCCTACAGCTGATAAACATCTTCAGCAAACTAGCAGGATACAGGATAAACTCAAAAAAATCAGTAGCCCTACTTTTTTCAGACGACAAAGAGGCAGAGAAAGAAATCAGAGAAACATCACCCTTTACAATAGCCACAAGCAACATAAAGTATCTTGGTGTAATGCTTACCAAACAAGTAAAAGACCTATATAATAAGAACTTTGTGACTCTAAAGAAAGAAATTAAAGAAGATACCAGAAAATGGAAAGACCTCCCATGCTCTTGGTTAGGTAGGATAAACATAGTAAAAATGGCAATCTTACCAAAAGCAATCTACAGATTCAATGCAATCCCCATTAAAATCCCACCACAATTCTTCACCGACCTTGAAAGGATTATAATCAACATTATATGGAAAAACAAAACACCCAGGATAGCCAAAACAACCCTATACAATAAAAGAACTTCAGGAGGCATCACCATTCCTGACTTTAAGCTCTACTACAGAGCTATAGTTCTGAAAACAGCCTGGTATTGGCATAAAAATAGACAGGTAGACCAATTGAATCGAATTAAAAATCCTGATATTAATCCATGCACCTATGAACACCTGATTTTTGACGAAACAGCTAAAATTATACAATCGGGCAAGGACAGCATCTTCAACAAATGGTGCTGGCACAATTGGATGAGGGTATGTAGAAGACTGCAGATATACCCATGTCTGTCGTCATGCACAAAACTCAAGTCCAAATGGATCAAAGACCTCAACATCAATCCAGCCACATTGAACCTCTTAGGAGAGAAAGTAGGAGGTACCTTTGAACAAATTAGTATAGGAGATTGCTTCTTGAACATAACTCCAGGGGCACAGACACTGAAAGAAACATTTAATAAATGGGACTTTTTCAAACTTAGAAGCTTCTGTAAGGCAAAGGACACAGTAGAGAAGACCAAATGGCAGCCCATAGACTGGGAAAAGATTTTCACCAACCCTATATACGACAAAGGGCTGATCTCCAAAATATACAAAGAACTCAAGAAACTAGTCAACAAAACACCAAATAACCCTATTATTCAGTACAGAACTGAAGAAAGAATTCTCAATGGAGGAAATTAAAAAGGCTGAAAGACACTTAAGAGTATGCTCCACATCCTTAGCTATCAGGGAAATGCAAATCAAAACAACTTTGAGATACTATCTTACCCCTGCCAGAATGGCTAAAATTAGAAACACCAGTGATGACTCATGTTGGAGAGGATGTGGAGAAAGTGGAACACTCCTCCACTGCTGGTGGGAGTGCAAACTCATACAGCCATTTTGGAGATCAGTATCGTGGTTCCTCAGGAAAATGGGAATTAGTTTACCACATGACCCGGCAGTCCCCCTCTTAGGCATATACCCAAAGGATTCACATGCATGCAACAAAGACATCTGTTCAAGTATATTCATAGCTGCACTGTTTGTAATAGCAAGAACCTGGAAGCAACTTAGATGCCCCTCAATTGAAGAATGGTTAATGAAGATGTGGCACATCTACACAATGGAATACTACTCTGCAGAAAAAAAATGGTATCTTGAAATTCACAGGCAAGTGGATGGCACTTGAAGAAACCGTCCTGAATGAGGTAACCCAGTCACAAAAAGAGGAACACAGTATGTACTCACTCATATATGGATTTTAGACTTAGATTAAATGATCACCAGCCTATAATTTACATCACCAGATGAACTAGAATACAAAGTGTATTCTAAGAGATTCATATAAAGCTCCTCACAGAACTGGGAAGGCACAAGTCCCCCAGAGCTCAGGTGAAGTGGGGGAAGACAGCGAATGGAGAGAGAAGTAGGAGAAAATGAGGGGGAGGAAAGGAAAACCTGTGCGACCAGGAAGATTGAGCCTGGTTAGGAATAGAAGATACGAGAGAGAGAGAGAGAGAGAGAGAGAGAGAGAGAGAGAGAGAGAGAGAGAGAGAGAGGCATAGACAGAGACAGAGAGAGAGAACATAAAAGAGGAAGCCAATATTGGTTTGAAGATACGAGAGAGAGAGAGAGAGAGAGAGAGAGAGAGAGAGAGAGAGAGACAGAGAGAGGCATAGACAGAGACAGAGAGAGAGAACATAAAAGAGGAAGCCAATATTGGTTTGAAGATAAAATAGAACACAAAGAAATGTCGAGAGAACTACAAGACTGCTCCCAACTAACAATCTCAGCTTCCGTGGAAAGGCTATCATAAATGCCCTTCCCAGAGTGTGAGATCAACAACTAACTTCTCCATGGAGCCCTCAATTAATGCCTGTTGAAAATAGTAGCAACCACCCATACATAAACACTGAGTCGAACTAGAACCCAGAAGCAGATGGAGAGGACAAGACCACGTGGCAGAAGCACATAGAGACAGCTTACCTGAACAAGGAGGAGCTAAAGGGCCCCCAGACTGACAGCTGGGACTCCAGCATGGGACTGACTTGGGCCCCCCTGAATATGGGTCTCAGCCAGAAGGACTGAGCAGTCTAAGGGACCTCAGACAGTGGAGCCAGGATGTATCCCTGGTGTACAAAAGGACTTTGTGAACACATCCCCCATGGAGGGATAACTGCCTTAATCTAGAGACAGGAGAGAAGCCCTAGTCCCTACTTCACATGACCTGTCAGATCTACATGACCCCAACTGGATGGCATTCCCCTACATATGGAATTGGGGTGGGGGGGATGGGAGGGGAGGGTGTTTAGAGTGCATGTGAGAGGGCAGAGAGGGTAAAAGGGAGGGAAGGAGGAAAGGAGGTTAGGAGGGAGGGAGGGAGGGAGAGAGAACTGGGATCGACATGTAAAATAATAAATTAAATTAAAAAAAATGCTTTGACTCCAAAATTTAAGTTAAAGGACAAGTTACTGGGGAAAAGGATTTCTATTTTTGTTTCCACAGAAAATGAAAAGATGTGGATTCCTTCCAGACTAATGTGGTTTGATCAAGCCAGACTGCCTGAAACAGAGTACCAGGTGATACTACATTCAAAACAGCTGGACAAAGCAGCCTTACAGACTACTTCCAAGATTTCTGAATCTTCTTCGAATCCCCCATGACAGTGCCCCTTACCAGCAGGAAGTAGTTTGGAAAGAACAATGCCCAAAATCCCAAATATTGTTTGTTTTCATTTAATTGGACTTTGTTATATAACATAAATAAAAAATACATAAATTGAATTCATCCAGCAGTATTTCATTTAGCAGTTATTTCCTCAGTAGTCAAACAATATAACATAACAGAACAGCAAATAGTATCCAAAGTTCCTCTGTGCTTTCCATATTTATGTGGCTTTTTTATTATTCTATTTCTTTTCTTCTATTTTTTAATTTTTTGAGACAGGATTTCTCTGTAACTTTTATCTGTTATGGTATTAACTCTGTATACCAGGTTTACTTTGCAATCACAGAGATCTGCTTGCCTCTGTCTCTCAAGTACTGGAATTAAAGGTGTGTGCTACCACACCCAGTTACTCTACTTCTTTTTGTTTTCTTCCATTTTCTTCTTTACAAGCATGTTTTATTTATTGTTTAGAGTAAAACTTCTAATCGTTTCACTCTTCTGTCCTGTATCAAATATTTTTTCTTTTTTTAAAATTATTTTTAATTTACCTGTCAATCCCAGTTCCCCTTTCCTCCCTCCCTTCCTCCCTCCCTCCCTTTTACCCTCTCTGCCCCTTCAATGCACCCTAACTAACCACCCTCCCCTCCCATCCCCCACCCAATTCCACATATAGGGCAATGCCATCCAGGTGGGTCATTTAACCTGTCAGTTCATTTGAAGTAGGGACTAGGACTTCTCTCCTTTCTCTAGGTTAAAGCATTATCCCTCCATGGGGGATGTGTCCACAAGGTCCTTTGTGTACCAGGAATACATCCTGGTTCTACTGTCTGAGGTCCCTTAGACTGCTCAGTCCTTCTAGCTGAGGCCCATATTTAGGAGGGCCTGAGTCAGTCCTATGCTGGATTCCCAGCTATCAGTCAGGGGGCCCATTAGCTCCTCCTTGTTCAGGTCAGCTGTCTCTATGTGTTTCTGCAACCTGGCCTTGTCATCTCCCTCTGCATCTGGATTCTAGTTCGACTCAGTGTTTAGTTATGTGTTTTTGCTTCTGTTTCAAAAGGTACTAGATATGGGCTCCATGATGGTGGTTAAGTTAGTTGGTGGTTAAGTCACTATCAGGGAAGGGCATTTATGGTAGCCTTTCCATAGTTAGTTGGCGGCAGTCTTGTAGGTCTCTAGACCTTTCTTTAGGTTCAATTTTCTCTTCAAACAAGATTTGATTCCCAATTTTGTATTGATAAAGATTACTTAGATTAATGTGTCAGTGTTCAATTACAAAGTACCTCTGTATCTTTTTATGAAGGCCAATGTATGACTATGTGTTGATGTGTATAGGCCTTCTTTCCTTCCATGATTTTTTTAAAGCAACCAATCAAAGAGACAACATGATATAATAGAGGTGATGGCAGTTGGAATCAGAGATGCAGCTGAGATTTCTTAGTGTCTGCAAGAACTGTGTGATTGGGGTTATGTCTCTTAGCTCCTGTAGGTCTCAGTTTCTACTTAATCAGGTCTGTCTTACATCATGAGTTGTCTGACTTTTTCCATTAGCATTTTTTGTGGTCTGTAAATTCTATATGGCAACCATTCAACTCTGTCATAGACAATGTATAAACAAGCAAGGGTGTCTATATACTACAGATTTTCTTTATATATAAATGCTGGATTAGATTTGTTCTGTGGGTCTTACTTTGCTAAACCCACTTCTGCGGTGTCTGTGAACTTGTCTAATTGAGAAACTTCATGATTTAAAGTGATCTGGTAGTTTGTTTTTGTTTGTTTTATTTCTGACATATTAGTAGTTGATTCTGAGTAGAAATCCATTTGCTTTTGGACAAGAAACAGTGTAGTAACTCAGAGAGAGCAGCCTTATCTTCTGAAGATGTTCAGGCACCAGGGTCAGGCAGCAGCAGTTATTTTTGATATGATGGTATTTGGAAGGAACTGAATTGTGTTGGAAGTTACTTCTCCGTTCATAGATGAGGTCAGTGTGTCTACTCAGAGGGAATTGTTAGCATTTCCAGGTGTCAACTGAAGCCTTTCTGACACTGTTCACTTGTCAGGACAGCTGAGAAGTCACAAGGGGAACAATGAGGCCTGTTTTTAGAACTGTAAATAATGGAGTAACTGCAGTAGAGCTGCCCCATTGGTTCCCCTTACCGACTGCTATTCAATTGAAAATATCTCTTTTTTGCTGATGTACTAGAGGGCAGATACATGTTGCCATATATTATGCTAAATATTCCCCAGAATCCAACTTCAGGGAGAGAAGACAAGGCAGGCATCAAAAGCAACCTATTAACTTGCTGTACATCTGTTTCTATTTCCTCATAACTCAAGGTGCTGAGACAGCATACTCCTTCCCTTTGAAACAGATGGATATTTTTATAGGTATATACGTGTATATGAATATATATATGCATATGAATGTACTGCTCTCTGATCTATTAGAAATGCCAAACTGAAAATGAAAGATATTGACTTTTACAATGTATCCCCTTTCTACTACCACCACCATGAATGTATTTCCTGCTCTCCACCACCACAATGAACACATTTTCATTCCCCATTTGGATTTGGTCTTGTTTTCTTTTGGCTAACTTCAGTCTTTATCTCTAGAAACTACAAAATGCCCAAGGTGATATTTTAGAGTCATAATTTAATAAATATTTACATGTGCTGTGCTGCTGTCACTAAACCTAGACTTAAAATTCTAATCAATCATTGTATTACCTAATTTCCAAATATGGTTCTTTTATTTGTCAGTTTCATAGACCAATTCTTGACTTGTTCTTCCTGTTTTGATCTCTGAGATTCTGAACTCTGAGCTATGACATAGCTCTCTGGATTCAGTCCACTTTTGCATCACTTGCTGTGGAATGTCCAACAGACTTTGATGATTGTCAGATAGGGGAAAAAATTCCATCTTACAGAGTTTGAGTTTCAGGGTAACTTTAACAGTTTAAAACCTGAACTTTCCTATTTAAGATGAAAGGCATGAGCCCCAGATTTATATCAGGGATGGCCAGAGCTAACCAATTGCCATCAAGGTGCAAGTTTCCTTTAGCTGTTCACTACATTTCTCCCTAACTGTACTGGTTAGGGAGTCTGTAGTCAGGAAAAGGCATGTGTTTTCTCTAAGACAGTCAGACATAGGTTTTGGAATGAATGATTTTCAAAAGTGTTAATGTGTGGGCTGATTTGTTAACATTATTACTTTTTATATAATGTGAATCCTGGGAACATGTTTACTTATAGGTAAGTGACCCATGTTATGAGCAGTTTCCTGCCAGCCTGGTCCCAGAGCCATGTCGGCCCCAAATAACACACAGAGACAGCATATTAATTATGAAATTGTTGTTACTAGTATTTCTTATTGGCTAGCACTGTCTTAAGTATTAACCCATATCTATCAATCAAAGTGTTTCCATGTGGTCTTATCTTACCAGAGAGAGGGTCTAGACCTCTTCTCCCACATCCTACATCTTGACCCCTCTCACTACATCTCCCAGAATCCTCCTTGTCTCCTAGTCCTACCTATCTTGCCTTCCTATTTGCCAACAGTGCTTTATTCATTAACCAATAAGACAAACATATTTATAGAATGTCATCTCCCATCAAACCAATGACTGAACATGTAATGGTGTCTCCTGGAGAAAATGTACCAGCCCATGTGACAAAGCATTGAGAAGAAACATCAGTTAATCTAAGTGTAAGAGTTAACTAGTAGCAAATCTGAGCTATTTTCTAAGCATTTGTAATTAATAAGCTTCTGTATGGTTGATTGGGACTGGTGGCCAGGGAAGAAACATCTGCCTATAATTCTTTCCCTGGCCCCTGATGGGAGATGCCATTATGTGTATATGTTTCTCATACTGGTTAATGAATAAAGCACTGTTGGCCAATAGGAAAGGAAGATAGGAGGGACTAGGAAAGAGGAAGTAGTAAGGAGGAGTCAAGATGGAGAGACTAGAGAGAATAGAACCATTGGCCCCTGCTCTCCAGTAAGATAAGACCACGTGGAGATTAATAGAAATGGGTTAATAATTAAGACAGAGCTAGCTGATAAGAAACGGGCCAACGGAATTATATCAAATACAGAGTCAGTGTGTTAATTGGGGTTGGCATGGCAGTGGGACCAGACCAGTGATGGGATGTACTCCTTACAGGCCCCTACTGCTCCTGAGTATGCAAATAAAGCACCTTGGTGTTCTTTTTCCCACCAATAACATATGGCCATATGGATCCAACCAGCCATTTGTTCTGGGGTATAACTACCTCCTGCCCCCTTCTAAAAAAACAAGCTGTCTTATAACATAGTCTCTGAGGTCTTCTTTCCTGCCATACTCAACACCTCTCAGTATCCTCCTTCAACTGCCCATGCTTGGCTCTGCCCCCCTACCTCTCATTGGGCTAGTGATCAATAGTCTGACAATACCAGGAAAAAAAATGTGATGCAAGTCTGGCAGTCATCAAAGACCAACTTGGTGACCTAATATCCTTAATGGAGTTATTTATGGGAATAAATGTGAGAGGTTACCTTACATGAGCATGGAAGAACCAAAGAGGGTTTCAAGGCTGAAAGACATCTCCGTACAATTAACTACCAGCAGTTTAACAGGTCAGAAAATATCTTCTCCTAAGTTATCTTTTCTACTCTTATGACCTTGGGATAGGAGGGAAACTTGTGAATCTGATGAGTTTCAGGGATCACCTGAAACTTGTGACTTGTTTCCTGGCTCCCCAGGAGCCTCTAATACTTGGAGACACTTAACAAGTTTCCCTCCAAAATGGAATGTTTCAATAACAGCTCTCCACTGTTCAAATTGTCATCAATACAAGTATTCTTGTTTGGTATACTCTTCAAAGTATCTTGGTATGACAGAGGTGTCAATTTTTCACTACAATAAAGAAACCTCTTTTTATAGTTCACAGCTCCTGTATCTGTGATTCAAAGAACGTCAAGGAAAGGAGACAGAAAGATTTGTAAGCCAGAGTATTAGGAAGTATGCTATGAAATAGTGTCCCAAGAAATGGCTATGTAAACAAGACTGAAATGCTGGGAATCGTCAATGGACATGTTAACACTGAAAAATGTTCTGGAGGGTACAACACCTAGAAAAAGAATTACAGATAACTAGTGACTGTTGGGAGAAGGAAAACTACTCTGACAAGGATGAAACAATTTACATACAAACAAGAACACTCCCCCCTACACACACATGAAAAATACATACAAATACATACATTATATATGTGTGTGTGTGTCCACTTGCATACACATATGTACATAAATACACACATATAACAGGACAATAATAAAAAAGAGGCTGCCAACTTGAGAGTTGGCATCCCCCCATCAGGGAAGGCATCAAGTGAGGGTAGCTGGGAGGCAGAAGAGGGAGGATGGGGAAAAGGAATGTATTTCAATTTAAAACACTTTAAGGACATTTAAACAGGAGCACAATAGTGGACATATGTTTGATTAAAAGCACTAAAAAGTGTCAACCTTTTCCTTGAATAATTTGCATTGTCTTCTTTGTCAGTAAGGCCTACACTGAAGACATATTGGTTAGGCAAAGAGTTATTTAGAATCCACCTAGGATAAGGTTTTTCTTCCCAGATGTCCTTAATTCACATTTATTCATGCAACACAGGAAATTTCTGTTTCATTGTACACTGAAGAGAACTTGAATTTTGTTCCCATAGGAGCCTATATTCTCTCAACCACATGCCCCCTCTCTTCATCTTTTTTCCCCCTTCTTTCTTCCCTCTTAGACAACAGGTATAGAGCTTAGACTACAACTATAAGTCTCTTTTGCTTTTAATGCAATTGTGTAAACTTTTTGGTAAATGAGACATTGCTTTGGGGCACATAGGTCTATACTATATAGACAGAGACTCATTTAAATGTTATGTCCTTAAGGGCCGTGAAGTTTTCTTCTTATACATTTCTTAATATTTCCTCACCAAAACTAAAGTTAGGTAGAAAGCAAACAGATAAACTTTACCCACCTTTCCTTGCAGTTGCCATATATTATCCTCTCTGAGGAGTGGTAATGCAGTGAGGACAATAGTTTGTGAGTCTCCTCTTTACAAAATCCAATCATAGCTCTATGGATGGCTTAGCTGAATGAGTTTGGTTAAATCATTTTACTTCTTTGGAACTCCTTTACATGTTTGGAATTTCTGGCAGAATAGGAATATATTGGCTTCAAAGAACAGAAGAATGGAGCAAAAGCAGCCTTATCAAATAGAAAGTTATTCTCTCCTGCAATGAATCCAAACATCAGCATCCTCCAGGCTCAATAACATTACTACTCATGACTCAGCAATTCCCCCAATTTCTGTGTATTGCTCTAATAGTCAAGTTATAGCTCCAGGGTGCATTTAGGCAAGGAAGGAAAATGTTAGAATAGCAGTACCCTGTGTCTATCCATTTTATCCACCAGTAAAAATAAAGAAAACCATCAGAGGAGTTCCCTCACCAATATCCATTCCTTCACAGAAGACTTCTTGGTTCTGACCATAAGTGAATCTCCTCATTAGAAGAAAGAATTCATTATGAAGTATCACTTTAATGTATTTAGGAACTCTAGGTTGTGTGGATGTCTTGCCCCAGATGTTCTATACACAAGCCTCTTCTTTCCTTTCCTGCCTGTTGCTCCTCTCTTGCTCTTGACTCTCATGTCCCCACTCTGACAAAGACTTTAACTCTTTCACTCTCCTTCAACCCCCATCCTCTAATAAACCTCTTGCATTAACTCTATTGCAGATGTTACTGGCATTGTTAATATTTAGGCATTTTTACTGCCCTGCCCTTGGGGTTCTGACAGGATACACCCCTCAGCCACTGCCATTAAGAGCACCACCTGTGCCTAGTCACTATTTTCATTTTTAAAAGGGCCCAGCCCACCTCACATCTCTCTGTGTCTCTCTTTCTCTGTTCCTTTCACTCTTGCTCTCCTGCTGGACCTATCTCTGAAGTCCATCCCTCCTCCCCTATTCCCTCTTTAAGGATCCTTCACCCTAATTAAAACAAAATACCCTCCACTAGAACTCTGTCAAATGGCGTCTTTTTCTCGCAAGCTGCTTTTTAAAAAATACAACAGGTATACCTTGAAGGATCCATTGAAGGTACCCACTTCATGTTTTTTTTTTGTTTTGTTTTTAATATACTTTCAGTATCACTCCCAGAACACAGAAACAGCCAGTATTCACAATACCACACTGTTTTAGAGCCTTAGGAATGGAGCAAGGCACTAACTCAGGAGGAAATAGTCCCTAATTGAGTAACACACATCTCATTATTACACAATTAAACTTTCATTGATGGTTTTACATTTTAGGGAAAAAAATAAAAGAAGCAAAAGAATCTGAACTTTTAAATTCTCTTTCCAACTTGACTCAATAAAACTTTGTATAGCTACAGCTTTTGCCCACAAAACATTTTAGACCCCAATTCTACTTAATATGATCAAAAATTATAATTTTACTGAAAGTGAATTGAAAGGAAGTAGGAAGGAGGGTGATAATTGAAGAAGAAAAGTTTCATAGGTAAATGGTTGGGAGGTGGGCAGTGACGAATGAGAGTTGTGGAGCCATGAAGAGAAACAGTCACTTCATCCATACATGGAAGTTGTATTATCACAAAGACAGACATACAGTAAAGCAAAATGAGCTATGCCTATAGGGGCAAAAGTGACTCTTTGCAGGACTCTGAAATAGCCATCTGTGGGGCAGAACTGGCTGTGACACATGTAGCTAGTCACTGTGTGGCAGAAAATGCTTGACTGCAGTTCAATTTGAAACTCTGGCCAGGGTGTAATAAGAAGGTGCACCATTACAGCTAGCTAGTCATGAGTTGTCTCGAGCAAAACAGTCTTAAACTGGTTTTAGGGTGATATTTGTAGTTTAGATGCATCAGATTGAGTCAACTGGAAATGACGACATGGGGCCCCATCTTCTTTCCAGAGAGTTCAAAGATTGCTGTTAGGAATTGTTAGTATTCCTTGTGGGAAACTTAAACATAAATATTACAGTAAAACTTTTAAGATTTAGGGTATGCATTAGGGAAAGGCAACAATAAGCATTAAAATGTATATGAGAAAATTAGGATTTCAGAGAGAAAACTGCGTATAAGTGAACAAGTCCCCAGATTTTGTTTACTTCTGCCTTACACCAATGGGCTTCTTGATTTAAGGCAGAAACCGTGAATTTAATCTTAACAACATGCTTGAATTTAGAGAAGGAAAGCCAAATCCAACTCCAATGCCAGCATTGGTTTACATGAATTGGGACTACAGGAATACTAGATAGTAAAGAGAAATATATTTTTGTATAGAAATAGTTTACTAGAATTAAATATTTTTTTTACCATAAATCAGATTCCTCTTCATTAAGTGATTGTTTCTGGAGAGCTGTCTTCTCTTCTGTAGGTAACTACATGTTCAGTGTCTTTTGGCTGTTTGAAGATAGGTTTTCTCTGTTTTCCTGTAAGAACTGAGTACTTGGCTCCACTCCGCAATGGGTATGGCCAGTGCCACAGAAGGAGACAAAGTGAATAACCCACTACACCTCCATTACCACTGTCACACAAACAACTAACAGTGTTCAAGGTGGGCACCACTCCATTAGTCTATGAAAGACAGACCCAAGGGGAAATTCTAAGAATAGGAGTGAGAAGCACACCTTTGTTATGAAGCCATGTTGACTCAGGGGATATTTGTAAACACACCAAAACTTAGTTTATCCAGACTTACAAAGCCTTATATCTTAGATCTTTCACATCAGACCATCAAGAGAATGTAAAAACTTTAAAAACTGTCAATATCATAACATAAATTTTTACATGACATAGAAGCATAGATTTACCCAGTAGAAAATTGTGCTGCATTCTGTCTTCTGTCTCTGGCCAGTTATGTGAACTGTGGCTAATTACTTGTCTCTCCAATTATCCACCACCAGTTCATGTAAGAAAAGCAGGATAACAGTATGTCTTTCCTTTTATTTACTACTTTTCAAGATAATTAATTGGTTCTCTAACATCTTTGGAAGGTGGCCAGTTACCTGGAGTCTGAGTTTATTTTGATTCTTATGCCTATTAAGTTCAAATCATCCATGCAGAAATCTCTTCATATTGGTTCCTAGTTAAAATGAGTGTTACCCTATTGGTCTACTATCTGTGCCCTGTTGTCAAGATAATTCAGTCCCCAAGCAGCAATCATTCCTTCGAAACCCTCTTGGGAAATGGGTAATGAAGTGAAAGTCTGGACTTAAAATACACGTTGCTTTGTCCCCCCTTTCTCAACTTTCAACAACAGAACCAGGAAAATATGCATACATGATATAGAGTGAGTCTAGAGTGATACCTGGTGACAAATCTTCTACTTAACTTCTGGGCTACTCCTAGAAACAGTTCCCATGGATTTTTGTATTTCTGAAACCCTTGGAAATGGGAGGTGCTGGCTGTCTGTGTTCCCAACTTTAGTGAAGGCATTTTGTATAGTAACCAAACCTGAATGATAAGGACAAAAACTCTTTTGAAACAAGTATAGATGTGTTTAGGACCAGTATAATACAAACATTCCCCATAGAAAAAAACTGCATCAGCTAAAAGCAAAAGGATATTTCTAGAGAGATTTTACTGAAAGAATTTGCTTAGTATGAGTATGCACCTAGGAGTATGAAATCCAGAGGGCAATCAGCATATGGCTAGAGACATAAGGATGGAGTTGATTCTATAAGCATAAAGTGTGAATATCCCTCTAATTTCTGTTCTTAAAGCCTTGAGCTAATTAGTTCCTTGCCTGTTACCAAATATAATCTCCTTTATTAAAGATCAAGTGATTATGAATTTCAACTGTGTCTACAACATAGCTTTACCACAATTTAGAGTAGTGTTTGGTGATATTGTCTGGTACTATAAAACCTAGCCTAGATGACATTAAAATGTACTAATCACAGTAGTTCGATTTGCAGCCTAATAGTAAAGCATTAAGCATCCCTAAACCCTAGGTTACCCAGCTCTGATGGGCACTTCCTGTATTTGGGGATCTACAGGCAACTCTACCTGTCTTTCTTCCTTTTTGTTTCTGCAAGTCCCAAACTGATCATGCAAGCTTCCTTAAATGACATAAATTAATAAATAAATGGCTACATTTTTTTCTTATACTTAACTGGTAATTCACTGATTTCAATAGTACAGGGTCACAAGGATATAAAACACTCACTGAGAAGAATCTGCAATTACAGCTTTTTACTTCACACACTGTATCATTTTTACTTTATGTCACATACAAATGTTCTTTAAAGGAGCTATGGAGATTGACACTGTATGGGCTGCAGCTCCTCCCCCAGAGGCAAACAAGTGAACACCTACTTTTTATGCCTAGTCACAGTGCCACCCACTCCAATCCCCACCCCCAACACACACATCACAAGCTGGCAGCTTTGAATCCTCAGTGGCTCAGTTGTGTTCCCCTATTGCCTCTGAAAGGGCCTCTGACTCCAACCCACCCCTCTGTACCATACAGATGCTTGATATGGGCCGAGACAGCCTGAGACCATTCTTCCAATTTTCTTCAGTCTTATAGTGCCAAGGAAATTTGCATGTGCATAGACAATTGGCTTCTCTTAGGCCCATCTGTTCCTGCTGCTGAAGTTTTACCTGAGCCCTAATTATAACCAATCCTAGACAGAAAGGGCTGTGACATCACTGGCAGGAGATTAGAGCATTAGGTGAGAAATGCAGTACCAAAGCAGATGGATACTGAGCCAACCATCATGTTCTGTAAATATTCATTGCCAAAAATAAGAGTAAAATGGAATTTGAATACAGAAGCAAGAAAAGTAGTTCCTAAGTTTATTGCTTCCTTTCATCACCCTCCCCCCCTTTAAAACCAACCATGTCATGCTAGTGGTTCAGTTATAAGAGGGATTCATGGATATGAGAGTCATACTTTCAGTAAGCCTGGTTTTCAAAGGGTCCAGTATAAAAGTGTCCATGTGTCTATTTACCTTCATATTTAATGGAAGATTCTATTGATTCCATATCCCTGTCATTCTGTGTAGCATCTCAAAGACTGTTCCTAGGAGAACTTTGTCACAGAAGTGCACAGTCCAGTTTCTTTCCACATAGCAAAAATATTCAAAATCCTACTAGATGCAGCTCCCCTCACATCTTCTCATGAAAAATCATAGGGCCATTGTTTCAAGAGGCCAATGGGGATGCTCTTTCGTTGGTCATTTGATACATCAACTATCAGCTAATTAACTCCTAGAGAAATAGCCCAACACACAGCTCTTCATAATATGTGTCTTAAGGATATACAAAGTACACATACAAAAACAAAACAAATTAATCTTTATAGAATCTCAGTAGGGTAGTGATTTTGAAAAAGAGCTCTGTAAAAGGAGACACTCAAGACTACAATTGAACAAACATGCAGTACTTTTGGTTATGAATGACCAACGACATGGCACTCTGGGGCTTGTTTTGCTTTCCTTTTCCCTTTAGGAATCTTCAGATTTTGTTTTCTGATGGAACATGCAGCACCTAAAACATACATGTAGAAAATACTCTTGATCCTTGAATTTACTGTTGCCACAAACATATGACTATTTAGAATTCATCTCTGTTGTTCTTAGTTAGAAAGAATTAGCTTTAAGGATGTTATTTTACATTTCCTGAATGAGCGTTCTTCCCAACAAATAAAATGCATCATGATTCTAATGAGACAAAGTATTATTGGGGCAAAATATGAATTCTGAACCAAAAACAAATTTAGAGAGAATAATCTTTTTGTATTTGCTTCTTTTTTTTTCACCCCACATGTGTGTGTATAATGTTCTATTAACTGAGAATTTAATACAATGACTTTTTGATGGTATTCATTTTGCTTATTCAACTCCTTGCAGATCGTTACTTATTTCCCTACCCAATCAAATTTGCCATGTTTTTCCCATTGCTCATTCTTTCTCTTTCCCTTGTTCCTAAATTCTATGAGGTCTAATTTGTGTTAATTGACTTTTCTTCAAGTGGGGCCATCCCTGCAGTATGCTTGTTACACCAAGTGTCACATCCTTAAATACATCTGACTTTTGCCCTTACAGATGCAGTAAAAGGCCAATAGCTCCATGTGGCCCGCCCTGCACGCATCATGCCTACCTATCCTTTTTTGTGCTGATTTTATTTTGTATAGGTCTTATGAGTGTTATCACACTCACTGTGAGTTCATATCTAGAACTGTCCTGCTGTGTTCACAAAACACTGCTTCTTCCCTGTAGACATTCCTGGTCTTTGGTTTACAATATTCCTCCCCATTTCTGCATAGATTCCTCAGCCTTTGAGTGGAAGGGTACAATATAGGCATCCCATGTACACTAAGCACTATAAAGTTTCATGTTCTTAGAAACTTGTCAAGCTATTTGTCTCCATTCATTGACATCTTCAAGGAGAAGCTCTATGATGAGTGTTGTGTGCTGGGCTAATTTATCTACTGATAAGCCATTAGGAGTCATTTTATTGTTCTGCCTATGAAGTAGAATAATAATGGCTTTCTCCTTAGGCCTGTAAAATATTTATCTACAGGTTCTTGCCCTTGTTGACAGTGTCTAATATAGATTTAATTTAATGAAGTGATAAAAATTAAGAGATGGTTGATTATTTTCAAATATTCCTGCCATTGTTGTACCTGTGGTCCTATCTTGCCAGGAAGATAATTATTATAATATTTAAAGTTCTTGCATCGATAAAATTGATGATTAATTTTCTATTCCAGTAGTGTGACATGTTGCCTTCTAGCAATATGAAAACTAGCCAAAGGGATGAAAGTCTCACTTGAACACCAGTAAGACTTCTCAGCAGTCCCATGACTCAAGTATGTATTTTCTAAGCAATAGGATTTCATCATCATGTACTGAGAATGGCCAAGAGCAGTAGCCATAGCCTATATATTTAGGGGGACTACGGGTACCTACTGGCCAACAATTCCAAAAGAGGCAACTCATTCTTGGTTCTAGGGTTTTATTTGGTACTGCATACTGTCAAGTTGAGGGTATTGTCTTCCCATTATAATGTAAATAATACACGTACACACACACACACACACACACACACACACACACACACACACACAAATATATACATATATTTTATGGCTTCCTGAAAGTGCTGGGGATTTTTTCTTAAGCATGATTTTATTCGGCTAGTACTTGGATATGAGGCAGAAAACTCTAAACTTTGCTGTTTTTTTTTCCTCACATTTTCCCAACAAGATTAATTTTCTCTAAAATATCATCCAGCATGATATAAAGGGTCCATATAAGAAAGAGCTTCATGTGGAGCATAGAACTAATCTAGATGCCTATTAGATCTGATTAAGGACAATATCTGTATTTCAGGGGGTGACATACTTAATAGCTATTTATCTCTTCCTTCCTTCCTTCATTCTTCCCTCCCTTTCCTCCTTTCTTCTCTTTATTTCTTCCTGAGCTGGATATGACATAGCCACTCATAAAAATATGAGAGATACATAATAAGATAGTTACTACTCTTTGTCATTCAGAGAATGGAAAATGGCAGTCTTTGTCAAAGAAATATTTTTTATTACCATTCCAGGTAGGTTCTGCACTTTTTCTGATGACAGAGATAGGCAAGCAAATATGATCAAACACTCTGCCTTAGGAAAAACTGGCTCATTTTTCTTGGGGAAAAGGGGATAATTAGTTAATAGATCTTAGTTCTGGTCAGTAGAGTGAATATTGCCCTTGACCTTGCTAAAGAGCATCTCCAGATCTTCCCTTTTAGAGTCAGCTGGATGAAGGTCTTCATCTTCTCAAAGATGGTCATGGTCAGGACAAAACCTCCTATCATATAAGGAGAAATTTCCACTGCCCATACTGAATTAAAAGCATGAAACACAGGTATGTGCTCCTTATTAGAGAGGAATATCAGAAGATGCATTCCAATTACTTTAATAATCTGATGGTGCATCAGTACCTTTATGTAGTTTCAGCTATTAAACTAATTGATCATTTGACAAATGACAAACCTATTACAAAACTTTATTTTCCTTTTGTTAACACCAAGAACCATGCTTGAATGGGATGTTTCTCAAGGATCTTTTTTCAAAGATCATCCAGATCCCTTGAGAAAAATTCCTTGAGGCATGGTCTAGGTGTGTTAAAGAAGGTGCTGCTGGAGCTTTCAGAAAGCTCCAGAAACAGGAAGGGGAATATAATTTTGTAATAGATAGGTTTTCCATTTGTCAAATAATGGTTATACTGGAAATATTCAGAGGCTGGATGGACAGCAATAAACACAGGGATCATAGAAGTCCTGCTAGCTCACCTTTAGTAAAAAGATGAGAGTATCTGTTTTCATCCTCCCATACAATGGTTAACTATTTCTAATCATACAGCTCAATGACCACAAAAATAGGAGAAAGAAAGACCAAATGCACTGGCAGATTGGACTGACGTAATATCCGATGTTTAGTGTGGGGTCTTGTTCATTCTTTGCAGGTGGAGTTGATCCCAAGACTCATTCATACTAGATAAGCATATTCACATATAATACATCCCATATAACCCCAAACATTTTAAACCAATGAGAATACATCAACATCCAGATGATCAAGTTATACTTTCCTTAGTGGTATAGCCATTGGGGACTAGATTGAAAGAACTATTTCCTAAAGAAAAAGAATAGGAAACCCCAGAGGGTTAAATGTGTGTGTGTGTGTGTGTATGTGTGTGTGTGTGTAATATATTCACAATTCATTTTATACCCATATAAAACTAGTCAAAAGTTGAACTATAAAATATTTGCAACCTCATAGTACCTGAAAACAAAACAACAAGCCAATGTGAACAGATAATGGAAGTAAAAGGGTCCTTCTAATTGCCAATGCTGGAATACTAGAATTTTATCTGAGATGAATGGCACTTTAATTTCATGACCTTCTTTTCTCTCTCTTATTCTTATGTTCCTTCTAAGATGTTCAAAAAGCATAACTTTACTGTAGGCTAAAATTCAGAAGACAAAGCTAGACTTGTGGATCTAATACCGCCTGAGAGTGATTCATTTACCAAGATCACTTCTCAGAAAATCAGTGTATTGTCTTTCACCGCCGCTTTGCAAGCCTCAATACACAGGAAACATCTTCAACTTTTCTCCTAGAGATACAAATGTGATTGTTCGTGTATAGAACAATCATTTACTTTCATAATGAACTCTTGTTAGAATACAT